>NW_006203410.1:497727-505289 GCF_000334495.1 Tupaia belangeri chinensis | reverse complement strand
GCATGCACCCTATAGAAAAAACCTCTCAAAAAAAAAAAAAAAATATATATATATATAATATGAAGGACAGTGAGTTAAAACTATTAAATCGTAATGCCTA
This sequence comes from Tupaia belangeri chinensis, assembly GCF_000334495.1. NCBI lineage: Eukaryota > Metazoa > Chordata > Mammalia > Scandentia > Tupaiidae > Tupaia > Tupaia belangeri. Next base: position 505,189 of record NW_006203410.1, on the reverse strand, counting down.
ATATCATATCCAAATGTTTGAATGTTAACTTTCCAGCTGTTTCTCTGAAAGACCTTTGGGGACCACCCCATAGCATAAAGTTTAAGCCCTGTGCACAGAAAGACAGATCCCCCGTGCCTGACTGCTTCAAATCCTGGCACCAGCAGCTTGAAAAGCACAGCAGGCACATGTGCGTGCATGCCCACAATCCTGACAGAAAATGGAAGAAAAGGGGTTACAGCGTAACCAGGCTCCCTTGAGGGGTGCATTCCCTCTCTCCCCCCTTGGCAAGCGCATTCACCCTCTGATAATAAAAAATAAATAAATAAGTAAAAGATAAAAGTCACCAATGGTATTATTTTTAAAATGAATGTTATACACTGAAAACGAATCATTATAACAAATTTTCAATTTATTGAAGCAATTCAGTTTCAAAAACTTTTAAGTTACAGCAGTCACAGAAAAAACAGGGGTCAGAAACATTAAAAGAATGATCAAGAGTACTGCATTTTTGTTTGTTTGTTTTTAACACTGTCATGGCTTTATTCAAAACACAGTTACACAAAAAAGTATTAACTTCAAAGTTTTTAAGGAGAGATTCTTGAGGAACTTAACACATTATATACATACTGCCATACAAAGAGCATTAAAATAGGACCAAAACGTCTACAAAATATAAAACCCACCCTTACTTATTTGCATGAAAATACCACCCACAAAGCTAAATAAGTCTTAAAAGTTATCTGGAGGCTCTAAGTGTTGTTTTCAAACCAAAGAACTCTAATTTTGATTGCACAATAAGATGATTGATAAGAAAGTCAATATATAGATTCCATTTTAAAAATAACTATTTTAGAATCTGGCATAGTAGGCAATGAAGAATCCTTAGGGACTAACAGGGAGGGCATCTCATTTGTTAAAATCAGGAGAAAAATGTTAGTCGTTTGGAGATTCCAATTCCTCCACTAAACTTACCCCAAGTGTTTTCTTTCGGTCAGTTGTGCAACTTCTTTAGTTTCTCCACAAATAACTTCATAATTTGTATTTTAAAACGCCAAGTCATACATATTAAACTAAAAAGGCAGCAGCAGCGCTACTACACTCAGTCACTTGAATGTGCCCCAGGACAGAAGAATAAATTCAGTTCATTGGCTGACATTAACTTTTTAATAACATACAAATAATCAAAACAAAGGGAAGTTTTTTCAGATAGCCAATGTTTACAAAAGCAATTGCCTTGAATGTGGAGCCTCCATGACAAAGAGAGAGATTTGTCTACTCATTATAACTTACTTAGTAGCATATAAAGAAACATCACACATCCAAACGCTTTGTTTTTAATGGACATCTACCTAAAAACAAATCTTCATTCTAATACCGTTTTAGTTGAGTATTTTTCCAATTGCCTAGTATATTCCAATCAACTGCTATGAATCTGGTAATGTTTTAAAACTATAGGAAAAAAATAATTAAAAGATCCACTCAGAAAAAACAGAAGTACTTTGCAGAGAAGGATCCAAATCATTTGGGAAGAAAACTTCACATTAATTATCAATGGGCAATTGTTCTGACTTCTTGAGAATACTAATGCTGCTTCAAAAAATGTCTCCCTGCTTCTTTTCTGATACCATCACAGATGTTGTCACCCAGGATTTACAGTAAGCAGAGCGTATTGCATGAAACGATCAATAATAGTACTCATCTCGCAGGAATACCCCACTGCTTTCACTTTGCTTGTTTAAAACCCAGACATTGAAATGTGGTTGAGGTATAAGGCTAAAGGTTTTCCTGGGTATCCACAAGTTTCCCAACTTTTTTTGGAGTTAGTAGATAGAGGATGAAACAAGAAGGGAAGGTGATCATAAAGGAATTGCTAGAGGGAAAAGAACGCGCACCTAAAAACAAAGCAAAATACACAACCGTTGGCATGTTGCGATCTGCAGCCTGAAGCAAGGGCTCGCCGGCATGTGTCTGGACTTAGTAAAAGCATTTTCTCCTTCAAAAATAAAATCTTATCGGTCACCACAAAATTCATGAACTATATTACTGAATAAAACCTCCTCAGAAGATCCATGAGCGATCTCGGCTTACTTTTCTGCTTCTATGTTCCAAGTCACTTGTGTGACAAAAAAAGCACCCAAATATCCATAGCCAAAAAAAGACTCATTGCCTTCAAACTAAAGATCTCTGGATCATCTCTAAAAAAATAACCAACTTAGCATTCAAGAGACTATGGTCATTTCATATTACAGCTGACTGTAACTTCAGTTAATTTATAAATAACTTTAAAAACTTATGAATGAAATGCAACATACTACATCTGTGAAAAAGCGATCATGTTTTAATTCTGGGCTAAAAATGACTAATACAGTGAGCTTGAATTAGAAAAATTAAGATTCTAAATAAGCTGCTAGGGACTTTCACAATAGGGGAAGGGTCAATGAAAAATGTTCTCTACGTATGATATGATCATTAACAGACTAGAAGATCTTATTTGGAATGATAAGGCAAAAATAGTAAAACCACACTTTTCCTATAAAAAGTTACTCATTATCTTCTGTAGGGACAGCTATCATACATGACAGAGATGTGATCATTCTATTGCACACCCGGGAACGTTAGGGAATCCGGTCTTAGAATGATCTAGTCATCTTCCTCGCCAACATCCTCAACATCTCGTTTCCTCTTCTCTCCTCAAAGACCTTCATCTTCCTCTTCCTCTTCTTCTTCCCCTTCTTCAACATAGTCGTCATCATCTTCTTCATCCTGAATTTCTTCTTTCATCAAATATGAGAGGCCCACCTCCTTTTCTCCCTCTCCCAGTTCTGAGCCTGCTTCATCTTCATCCTCATCCTCATCATCTTCCTCCTCTTCTTCCTCATAGCCTTCAGGTAGACCAGCCTCATCTTCTTCTTCATCTTCACCATCTTCATCTCTCTCCTTATCATCCTCCTCTCCAGAGTCTGGTGCTTCATTATCTTCCTGATCAAATCCATCTAAGTAGGTGATTTGCTGCAGCAGTTCAAAAGTACTTTCTCTATAATCTTCCAGGTTTGTGATCTCACAGTTAAACAAGTCCAGACTTTTCAAATTTTTAAGATTTTGCAGAGCTTCTACTGTACTGAGATCTTTGATTTTGTTTCCACTTAGATTGAGGTAGGTAAGATCCAGACATTTCTCTGCTAGGACTTCCAAGCCTCCAGAAATTATATTGGTCACTAAGTTCCAACTTCTGAAGTTTATTTAAGCTGGGAAGCCTGGCCAGTGAACTTAGCTCCACATTAGCCATACTCAGAAACTCTAGTTCTTTAAAAGTGCCATTCAGGCCTTCAATTTCCCCATTGACACACAGACAATTATCAAGGACTAACTCTGTCACCTCCTCCGGGGCTCTGTTCCTTAACTCCAGGTTAATCCTCTTCTTCATCTTCATGTCCTCCTCCTGCTCTTCTGCCACTACTCTCTTCCCTTCCCCTTTCCTGCCTTCTCACTACCCCCAACCCTAAAAATTTTAAAGATTTGGAAATGAATGAAAAGAAATGCAAATATAAACGCCCACTACCACCAGATAGGTGTGGGGGAGAAAGAAGAGAGCAAATGGAGTCCAAGGAGTTGGGACTCTAACTCAGCTGCCCCCACCTCCTTGTCCACACACTTGCGTGTGAACACACACACATGCATGCACACGCACACACACACACACACACACACACATACACACACCCACAGTTCCTTCCCCTTCAATGGCTGCTCGGAGACTCACAAGCAAAGTCTTCTAATTGATATAAGCATATATTATCTTTCAGCCAGATTATGATTCGTTGAAGTGTATAGAGGAGGAAAAGGAATAGAAAAGTAACAAAGATTAAGTTGGCTTAATAGGCAGCAAAGGATGTGCATTAGGAGGGGTTTTCTTTCTCTCTCCCTTCTTTCTATTTTTAAAAATTGGGGAATTTATGTGTTAGTGGATAGGAGTCAATAGAGAAGTAGAAGCTGAAGATACAGAAGAGAAGAGGATAACCGATGAAGAAAAGAAACAATGGGATCTGCTATGGTCTGAATGTTTGTCCTTGCTTTCCTTTGAATTCATATATGGAACCTAACACCCAAGGTGATGATAGTAGATCACCTCCTCCTTCAGGAGGTGATCCAGCCATGGGATGGAGACATCATGAATGGAATTAGTGCCCTTATGAAAGAGTTACCAGAGAGACCTCATATCTGTTCCAACATTTGAGGACACAGCAAGAAGGAGCTATTTGTGAACCAGACAGTGGGCTTTCCTCAGACACTGAACCTGCGGTACCTTGATCTTGGACTTCTCATCTTCTAGAAATAAGGAATAACTATTGTTTATGAGCCATCTGATTTATGTTAATCAGTTATAACAGCTCAAATGGGCCAACAGGATCTCAAATGCAGATCTTAAAAGAGATCCACTACAACAGAGAAAGGAGATGGTTATCGGTGGAGCTAAGTTTGTAGAAGAGATGGTCAAAGTTTGTTCCCTTTCAAGTATCTTCAATTGTCTTTGAAAGGTGGGCAACAATATCATCATCTAAGAGTGAAGATGGGAGTGTAGAATAGTTATTTGAAGAAAAAAATGGTTTGAAATAGCCATTGTGGGAAGTGGAAAGGAGATTCAACTAAGGCAACATGCAAGAATTGGATTGGCTGGCAGCACTGTGGGCCCTTTGGGTGAGGCATCATGAATTTGGGGCATCACTGTCTGAAATAGTGAGGTTTTCTTCCACTGTGCTTACCAGCATTGAGAAGGCCAATAGGCAGAATAATCACGACTGATATTTTGCCAGGTGGATGCAATGTGAAGACAATGAGGTAAGAATTTTGGAAATAATGGTAAGTTTGACATGATAAAATATTGGGTCTAAGTTAGGGAGAGCAATTGACAAGAGAAGTAGATAGATAGGGGCAAGAAAGACTGACCAAGGGACTGGAGATCTGGACAAAGGAAAAGAACTGATATATATAGAGTAACCACATGGCCAAGCTGGGAGTATGAGGATGTAGTTATAACATGGATACTGGACCCAGTATCCCAGGAGAAGGAAGGTCCAGGTGATGAGCAGGTACAGATCAGGGCAATGGGAAAGAATAGGAGGTGGGAGGGGTCAATGACATAGTACACAAAATGGGAGGAGTCAATGATGTAGGTAAACAAAACATGCCTCTTGGTTTTTCTACAAATTGATTCTGGCTTCAAGTCCTCACTTCCATGGCTGGTGCCACAGAAAACGTTGGTCACTATTGGGGTTCCTATTTCTGTCTATTGAATTCACTAACACAATCCCAGCACTCTCATAGTCTCAGGGGAGTAGGATGGTGGATGCCATTATCCTTCTAGCTCCCATTATATGATATGGTTGGCCAGCTCTGCTGTGCTACTCAGGAGGGTTGGAGTGATGCACTCTATAGTGGTCCTATCCACTGACAGTGGCATACCCTTTCTATAACATACTCTTACTCATGCTCCTGAGCCTTGTGAATTTAGACTACAGATCCAACAGATATGTAGGCACACTCTGACTCTAGTCATTTCCACAACATGCAGAAGTGGGACTTAGGGATTCAATACTTTTGGAATTCAACGTGATTGGTTTGAAAATTACTGAGCACTACAAAGAGCTTTTATTTATGGTAGTGATAACTATTAGCATTTACTGTATTAGGAACAAAAACTGAGAAATATTTAAAACCATTATTTAAAAATAATAAGCCCATTGCACACTAACCTAAGTAATATTTTATGTAAAATTAATATATCTTTCAAAACAAAACAAATCAGTGAGAAGAGTGGTATTGTATTCCATTGTTTTTTGTTTGTTTGTTCTTTTAGAAGTTTTGCCTTAGGGCATGTGTGCTTGCTGGAGACAGAGATAGACAGAGACAATGAGAGGGAAAGTGAGAAATCACCCCTCAGGGGGGATGGCCATGCTGCTGCAATCCCTTCTCCTCCCAGGATCTTGGTCGGGCACACATGTACAAGTACGTGGCATGATATTCAAGCCACCAGGTCTGAGATTTGAATGACAGTTGGCTGTGTGGGATTCCAGTGATGTAACTTCTATGCCATCTGCTGGTCCTATATTCTTGAAAAAATCACTTCAATATCTGGTTTGATAGAATATAGCTAGATTATCATGTCTACTTCTGCATTTACTGTTTTGAATTAGGAAGCCTCTGGACAGCTCCATTATATACTTATGACAGGATGAAAAGGAAATAACTTCTTACTGTTTTTTAAACAAAATTTTCCAGAGGGCAGGTGCATTCACTGGAGAGAGACAGAACAAAAGAGAGAAGGGGCAGTTGACAAAGAATCCCTCATGGGAACTTGTCATGTTGCAATCCTTTCTCTTCCATTTCTCCCTCCTCTTGGTATTTGGGGCATGCATGTGCATGCACCTGCAGGTTTTTCAAGCCACTGGGTCTAGAACTCAAACTATGTAGTCGGCCATGTGGGATCCAGAAATCTTAACCACCAGGCCATATGCTGGTTCATGTCTTACTACTATAAAAATTGTTTTAATCCCCAGGATCCACTGAGGAGTCTTAGGAATCCCAAGGGTTCCAGGATGGCACTTTGAGAACCTCTCTAGAGAATCTAACTCTTTCTTGGTTGGACAGGATCACACTTCTCTTCCTCAAAACTTCAGAGAAACTTGAAACATTTGTCATTTTCTCCTTTATTCCAAGAGTAAACCCAGGCAGGACTCGTAGTACAATGATTAAGACTTGTGTGGAGGGAGCCAGATCCCATATGACCATTCACAGTTGGAATTCTGCCCTAGTGACTTGAAAAACGGGCCAGGCATCTGTGTGTGCATGCCCCAAATCCTAATAGGATGGACAAATGGAGAAAAAAGGATGGAAATGTGACCATGCTCCATTGTGAGTGCCTGTTCTCTCTCTCCGGCACTAAAAAAAAATAAGTGAATCCAAGTTTTCAAGACTCAAAGGCAAGATTGATTTCTAAGAGTAGGATAAAGAAAAATACAGATGATCCTGGACTTAACTCTGATTTGACTTAACAACTTTGCAATGTTGTGAAAGCCTTATTCATTCAGTAGAAAATGTACTTCAAGTACCCATACAACCATTCTGATGTCCACTTTCAGTTCAGTAGTCAAGAAATTACTTGAACTATTCAACACTTTATTATAAAACAGGTTTTTTACTAGATGATTTGCCCATTTATAGGCTAACATAAGTGTTCTGAACACGTTTAAGGTAGGCTGAGCTAAGCTGTGATGTTAGGTAGTTTAGGTGCATTGCATGCATCTTTGATTTACAGCATTTTCAATTTATCGTTGGTTTATAAGGACATAACTCATCATTATTTTCATTATGACATCAGCAGAAATCATATCTGCAAATTTTTGAGGTTAGTCTGTTAAAAGGGAATGGCAGGGGACCAGCAGTTAGTATAATGGCTATTTCGCCGGGCTTCCCCGTAGTCGAC
>NW_006203410.1:492972-497555 GCF_000334495.1 Tupaia belangeri chinensis | reverse complement strand
GGGCACGCGCCCTATATTAAAAACCTCTCAAAAAAAAAAAAAAAAAAAAAGAGAATGGCAGATATTTGGTGAGGGTGGGTGAAAAATGCTTTGGGAGCAACAGAGAGAAGGCACAGGGGTGGAAAATGAGCAGCAGTCTCTTAGGAGGGCTCAGGATGCATCAAAGCTAGGAAACTGGAAAACCCCTAGAAGTCACTCTGCTTTCTTCTTGCCTAGTCTTTTCCTAGTCTTTTTATTTCTCCTTCATACTATGTTGTGTGTGAAACCAGGATCTTACTAGCTTCTTTTCCTTATCTTGCCTTATTTTCCTCTCTCCAGAGTGGCATCTCTTGCTATCCAGTTGAAATCTTGCTAGCTGCATAGCCTTCAGCAAGTTTCATTACTTCCTAATCTGTACAGTGGGAGACAGCAGTACCTACCATAGAAGATTGTCCCATCACATAAGAAAATGCATGCCAATCACTTACCTCAGTCAGTGTCTGGCAAAAACAACAACAACAACAAAAAAACAAAAACAAACAAACAAAAAGAACCAAACACACACATACACACATGAAAAACAGATGTTCACTTTGCATCAACTATTTTATAACTTTTACAGTTTACTTACTTATTTATTTCCTCCAAGAGAAAGAGAGACAATACCCACAATAGGATCCCGGTGCCATGATCCATCCCCGTCTTCAGCCTGTCTGGATAATTGGCATGTACGGGTCCAGCATACTCAGAGAAGCATCTGGACATGAACTTGAAACCTTCCTGTGTGGATCAGATGTGTAGAATGTTGTGTTTTATCACTGTGCCACTGTCTGATCCCCATATCAGCTATTACTCTTTTTTTTTTTTAAAGTCTTAACTTATTTAATTCAATTAAATTTATTATTATTTTTTAATTTGGTCAGAGAGAGAGAGAGAGAAAGGGAAAATTAAACAGCTAACCACCAGGTCTGGGACCGAAATCATAGTTGACCCTAGAAGTCCAGTGCCTTAACCACCTGCCAGCCCATATCGGCCATTGTTAATGAGGCCACCTTTATGTAAGAACCAATCATCACTTCTGTAATATAGGACGTTTACTAAATGTCTTTTCTACTTCTTTTTTCTTTTTTGCTTGTTTTTTTTTTCAGTCTCCATAGCACTAATCATTAAAATTTTATTTATGTCAGCCCAGATGCAATAGCTCAAGTGATAGGATGCTGCTATGTGAAGCTGGGGCTACCTGGGAGGCTCAGGTTCAGTCCCTGACCCAACTCAAATAAACTGAGTGCAGTGGCATGTGCCCATAGTTCTATAATAGCTAACTGGGAGGCTGGGACAGACTCCTCCAAAAATACCTCTCTCTCTCTGTCGCTCCTCCCATCATAATTTTTTTTTTTAAATCTTATATCCAGGGGCGTGAGTAGGAAGTCTGTGAACATAGTATGTTGTTTAGTCTTCGATGTTTATCCAATTATTTTTGTCAACAACACTGGTTGAAATCATTCTATCATCACCACTCTTCCTCATATTATCTTTTCATTCTTTTTAACTGAGACTAGGTTCACATTAAATCCACCATTGAAGACTTAGCAAGGACAGAAAGGCTACGTCATTTCTGTAAGGATCATTTCCACTCAGCTGCTTTTCTCCCTGGCTAGTTAGACTGGGAGATGGAGTAACAGGGATGGTGTGGCTGTAGCCACAGTAGCTGAAACTCCTCCTTGGAGTCTAAGTGACACTAAGGCAGAATGAATTGAACCATCCACTCTGTCACAAGGTCTTCTCCACCCTTTGCCTAACTACTTGATTCCAAGGCTAATTTGGCAGAAAATAGGACTTGTATTAAGTTAGAAAGAATCCGATTTTAAATACCCTCTAACAGACTTTCCCCCTTTCTTTTGTAAGTTCTTTTTCTTTTTTTTTTTTTAAAGGAATAGACTTTTTAAAAATATTTTTATTATCATCATAATCTTGTTTATATTACATTGGATTACATATAACTTTACAGTGTATTACATTGCCTTTTCAAAGGGGAATGCCATGCATGTCAGTCAATACAGAGACATTAATCTCCCCACTTCATCATTCAATATCTTTTCTATGTTTTTCCCAATCATTATTATTATTATTCTAATTACTTTTTTTAAACAGTCAATCATTATTTCTCATTTTGCTTGTAAAAAGACTTTACCCATCATGAAATACTTCTCAGACCAATCCAGTTGAGAATACTATACATGTCATCATCAACAGGTAATAAGCCATATCTTTTCCCCCCTAATGTCCTGCCTCTCTATTTGTTCTCTGGCTATCTTTCTCTATCCTCTTCTCTTCACCCCCCCTCCCCCATTCCACACTGTCTTACTCTCGTTAAGTACTTTCACTGCCTTTATATCCTCCAATATTTCGCTCTCTACCGTAGAGTGTGGATAGTCAGTATATATTAAGTGGATACATACAATATCTTTCTTTCATAGCCTGGCTTACTTCACTCAGAAATAGATCCTCCGTATCTGACCACTTTCTATCAAATGCCAGGGTCTTGTTATTTTTTATGGCTGAGTAGTATTCCAGAGTATATATACCACACTTTCCAATCCATTCATCAGTTTGTAGACATTTAGGTTGATTCCATGTCTTGGCAATTGTGAATAATGCTGCAATAAACATTGATGTGCAAGCACTTTTCCGATTGAGTGTTCTCCTATCCTTTGGGTAGATACCCAGAAGTGAGATTGCTGGATCAAATGGTAGCTCTATTTGTAGATCTTTGAGGAACCTCCATATTGTTCTCCACAGTGGTTGAACTAGTTTACATTCCCACCAACAGTTTAGGAGGGTTCCCTTTTCACCACATCTCCGCCAACACTAAGGAATAGACTTTTAAAAAGTCCATATCTTGAATTACTCATTCCTAGGTCCTTGGATTTGACAGCTGAATTATTTAGGGAATTGCGTATGAGTCTTCCATTCAACATGTATTTTTTGAGAGCTTCCCACATTTCAGACACAATTCTTGGTTCTGGAGACCCACCAACAAATAGGTCAGATAAAGTCCCTTTCCTGATAGAAGTGAAGGTGGGGACAACATAGGCACACAAGAGAACAAATAAACCAGAAAATGTCAGGAAGACAGCCAGGTGTTTCATGTAGAGATTTTGGTTAATAGCAACAGAAACACTTTTCTTTTTTTCTTTGTTTTTGAGAGGTTTTTAGTATAGGGCGTGTGTGCTCACCAGAAAGACAGAGACAGAAAGTGAGAAATCATCCCCCAGGGGGGATGACCACGCCGCAATCCCTTCTCCTCCATTCTCCTCTCAGGATCTTGGGCACGCACATACACGCACTCACATGAGTCTGAGCCACCAGGTCTGGGACTTCAACCGTGGTTGACTACATGGGAGTCCAGAGATGAAGCCATTATGCAGTTTACATAGAAGAGGCTAGGGGTTTTAGCTTATGTAGCTCTTTAGAAAATGGATGTGATTTTGATTTGCATTAATTAGGTTCACCTGTGTTGACAAAGTGCTGACAACTCCACAATTCCCTTCAGTGGTGAGAGCAGAGTTGGGGATTTCAGTTTAGTCATTTTGAGAAGAATGCTGACAATCTAAAATATATCGAGGGTGATTAGAATGGTGAAGTACCAAGGAAGCCTGATGTACCAGAGGAAAGTAACTGCTTAAGTTATCTGGGATTCCTAAGAGATATATTTGTTGTCTCACTATCGTGATGTAGGAGGGGACAGAAAAAATTCACAGAAAAAATTGTATTATGAAAAAGTATGCAAGGATTTCATGCCTTTTTTGGGGGGAGGGGCAAAATAAATTTGTACTGTAATACCATTTTTCATGAATTTGTTGAAGACCCTATATTCTAAATGAGTTAAGTTTGTAAGTTTCAGTCCCTCTTTAAACATAATTTATTATAGAATCTTAGTCTATCAAATACTTCGTTATAGAAATAACTGTAAAATAAACTCAGATAACTTGCTATTTATGCATTTTTTTTGTCTATTCCTCTGTAAAATTAATTTAAATCAGATAATCTTTGGGGTCTCTACGAGTTTTAGAATTTTGCATTCTATAAATCTTATCATCTTTATCAAACTGCTCTTGAGACAGCTACATTATAAATAATATTATTAACATGGTATTTTTGCTTGCCAAAAGGGTTAAGTTGATCTTTATAATTTCCTTTTAAGCAGATACAAATCAAATGGAATTTCTTCCATTGTAGAGATTAAGAAACGAGAAGCATGGTGGGCCACAGACAAGGGGAGGATTTGTTTCAGTTTATCTACTTACACTGAAGTGTGTTATTCTTGTCCCTTTGTAGTGATTATATATGAGATCTTATTAGATAACTGTGTTGTGAGTATTATTGTCAAATAGAAAACTTGATATTCATTCAGAAGGTATTTATGGCGTAAAGTCTACTTGGTTGTTTGGTTGTACCAAGGTTTTAAACATAGTTCAGATAAAGTCTGAGCATAGGAACTTGATGATAAATTCTAAGCTCTTCATTTCAAGAGGCAGAGGCAATTACAATTTGCTATCTAATTAGGAAACCCCAATGAAAGGAACACAGTGTCTATTCTCCTG
>NW_006203410.1:471190-492941 GCF_000334495.1 Tupaia belangeri chinensis | reverse complement strand
TTAAAGTTCACCACAAATAAAACCCTATGTGAAATGCAGTTGTGTCTAATTAGCCACAGTATATGGGCTGGAACAAGTGCCTTGCTCAGGGCTAGACAATGCACTCCTCAGGGGCCAGAGATCAATGATCATTTAGGAAGCAAGTGCTTAGAATCACATAACAGAATATGCCCGTCTATTGCAGTGTTTCACAATACATGTGAACTTCACACTGGATATGCAATTGCTTAGAAACAGCCGGTGCTTGGGCTTATTGGTAAAGAATTATTGATATGCTAACCTTGAGCTGAGAACAAGTCACAGCTGGCTGATCTCTGCAAACAAGCTGAGTAAATTCACAAGATGCTGGGCCACTAAGTAGATGTGCTAGGGGGAGCATGTCTCAGCTGCTGCCTCCTGACCCTGGAATAGAACTACAAGCTCAGGTTTCAGACCGCATGTTCAAAATAGCCTGATATCTGAAAACAGAAAAAGGATAAAACTTAGAAGTCTTGGCTTCTGATCTACTAGTTTTGGTACCATTATGAGCTCTGTGACTTTAAGTAAGATTCTTTCCTTCTTTGGGCCTTATTTATCCCTCCTGTAAAAGGCCATGACCAAGTCACTCTCCAAGGGTGTTGTAAAAATAGCACAGATTAAGAGATGGAAATAGTGGGACCAGTGGTTGGCATAATGGCTATGTTGCTGGACTCCCATGTAGTTGAACGTGGTTCAAGTCCCGAACCTGGTGGCTTAAATTCATGCTGGATGCGTGTGTGTGCATGCCCAAGATCCCTAGAGGAGAAGGGATTGAGGCATGGCCTCCCCCCTGGGGGGTGATTTTTTGCTCCCTGTCTCTCTCTGTCTTTCTGGTGAACGCACACGCCCTATAGCAAAAACTTAAAAAAAAAAAAAAAGAAAAGAAAAGGAGATGGAAATCGAAAGATAGTATGCAAAGCTGAAATTTTTCTTTAGAGGGAATCTACATACAAGAGATCTTGCTCATCCTGGTTGCTGATTGGACCTGTCCACCCTGCTTGGTAGCAGAACCAGCCCTGGGGGTTCTTTGGTCTCATCAGAGGACACCAGCACTGTCAGACAGTGGCTGCTGTCATTAGACAGTGGGGGTGTTAAGATGTTTATTCTCACGTCAGCATTTGAGTGTGCACACATGTTAGGCATTGTTCTAGGGGCTAGAGAGAGTCGTGAGTTAAAAAACTCATGAAAACCCTGCTGTCACATAGATATTCTTTGTTAAGCTTATTAATTTATTTTTTCAGAGACAGAGGAACAGAGAGAGAGAGAGAAAAAGAGAGACAGGTACTCCCAACAGAGTCTTCATCCCATGATTCACTCCCATCCTCAGCCAGCCCAGGTCATGAGCACACACATGCACACCCAGTGTGCCCAGGAAGCCTGTGGGACTCCAACTGAGGACCATTCCCATTAGGTCTAGTTGTGTTACTGCTCCGCCATTACCTGGACCCTGTCATGGACATTCTAGACAGAGCAGATGGGCCAAAAAGAAACAAATAAATATATTAATATAATACTTCAGGGGTTATTGATAAGTGCTAGGAGGGAAAATAAAGCTGATTAAAGGTTTAGACTGTGCCTGGATGGGCTTGCTCTTTTAGCTGGGGAAAGCCTCTCTGACAAGGTACATCTGTACAGAGATCTGAATGAGGGGGCTGAACGGGTGCAGGGCTCTGGGGCGAGCGTTCAAGGGGAGTGGACAGCAAAGGGCCTCGTGGGAGAACAAGCTTGGGTGTTCAAGGAATCAAGGAGACCAATGTGGCCGGAATCGGGAGAGAGGAGGAGTCTGGGGGTGGTGGTGTTTTCTGTTCATGACATTAATAATAAGGAGGACCAGGGGAGTGACAACCTCTTTCCTTCCAGGCATGGGAAAGCAGGCAGGTGACTGCACAGTCTGGACTTGGGGTGCCTTGTGGATAAGCATAGGCTGAGCTCAGAGTTAAGTTGAGTCACTCTAAATCCATCGATGACCAGTGTTCTCCCACAGAGCCCCAATTTTTGAAGGGGGCACCCACTTGGACTTTAGGGCTCTGTGGCCACTAGCTTAAAATTCTTCTTATGTCTGTCTTTGCATTTGTGACCTGTAAGTGAGGTCTGGTGGACCATGGAGCCTGTACCAGGGTCTTGGAGCCAAGCCCATGAGTGGTCCTGTCCTCCACAGCTTCCGTATGTCCCAGGGCTGGGGTTGGCACCTCTGCCTCCTGCCCTGCCTAGACCTGCTGCTGCCCTGCACCTCTACAGGCCGGGCCAGAACACTGCGCCTCACCATTCTGCACCTCACAGAGCCCCAGCACGGTGACAGATCCCGGATTTCTGCACACCTGGCCACGGACAGCCCCCGACGTCCTGAGGGTCTGCATCCACCCTATGCAGGATATCCCTGTGTCTGAAGGAGGGTGACTTGAAATGGTAAATCAAACACACCAAGCAAATTAACAGAATCTGCAGAAGAAAGGAAGCGTTTTTTCCTTCATTTTCACTTTGCACTGGTCTCTGGGTTTTGTGATCAGGAATAGACTGTCACTCTCACCCACTCTCTCGGCCACCGCTTTCTGCAGACAGTCTGATGGTGGGGCTTTCTTCAAGAAAAGCTGTTTTAACTTTAATAAATCAAAAAAATGCTAAGGACCTTTGCTTAAATCTTAAAGCCAGGAAACAGGATTCTGTTTAAATAGTAGGTACATGGAACTATCAACAGCTCAAGACAAGACAAACATCCTTAAAACGAGAAAACAAAGCCTAGAAGAAAATGAGCAATGTTTTAAGTCAAAAGTCATAAAATGCTATTTCACCAGTTCAGTCTCATGTACTTAGTCATCTTCTGTTGTTGTTCGATCTTCCCAATTACATTCTGGGATATACTATTCAAGTCCAAACTTGTCCCTACCATTAAGTTGGCCATTTTCTTAGTTTTTGAACTCTTATTTCTGTGTGTCTGTATTTAATTTTCCTTGTATAGCACTCTCTTGAGAACTTGGAGATCTGGTCTGGTGTTGGTAAATTCTTTCAGGTTTTGTTTATCTGAGAATGTTCTTGTCTTTTCTTCCCATATGAAGGATAATCTTGCGGGGTACAGTATTCTTGGTTGGAATTGCTTTTCTCTTAACACTTAGAACATATTTTCCCATTCTTTTGTCGCTCGTGGAGCCTCGCTCTTGTGGTTTCCCGCGGGCCCTGTTGCCCTCTGCTGGGCAGAATGGGCATTAGCACCATCTTAAAATCCTGGAAGACAGTGTGCCACATTAAGAATTCCAAACCCAAGCTGAATAATTGATCCTTTCCACTGGGCTTTTAAAGGTTGTTGCAGATTTCAGTATCCAGATCTAACATGTAAAGTACAGCAAAAACATAACATTTTGACTGGTTGGTGATACTTTTTAATTTAATTTAATTTTTTTTAAGGTTTTTGCCATAGGGTGTGTGTGCTTGCTGGAGAGAGACAGAGAGAGGGAAAGTGAGAAATCACACCCAGGGGGATGGCCATGCCGCAATCCCTTCCCTTTCATTTTCCTTTCAGGATTTTGCACATGCACTTGGCATGATTTTTAAGCTGCTGGGTCTGGGACTTGAACTGTGGTCAGCCATGTGGGTGGGAGTCCAGCACCTTAACCACTGCACCCCCTGTCGGCCCCTGGTGATACTTTTATTGTACCATCATCTAATGTGGCCTATTGTGTGGATGACCATCTCTGTTCTTTAAAAATGATTGGGATGAGTCTACACGTTAATGGTTCCTTTCTTTTTCCAGGGTTGAAAAACTTAAACTTTCTCATTTCTAAGTTCTACATATTTGGCAACTTTTCATTCGATTAAACACAGAAAGCATTACCTGGAGATTATTTTTTAAAGCTTATATTTAGTTCTTTATTCAGAAAGAGAGAGCGAGAGAGAATGCCCCAACAGGGCTTGATGCTGTGCTCCACCTCCAGCTCCAGGCAGCTCCGAGTCATGGGGCCATGCATGTCAGCATACTCAGGGCGCTCTCTGCATGGGAATCGGGAACCTCCCCATATGGGTCAGCCTCACTGAGTGCTGCATTACACTGTCCCACCCAGAACACTTCTTCAACAGTTGTGATGCATGGAGAACTTAATATTTAACCATACTATCACTGCCTCCATGATAGTGCTCTTTTAGCAATGGCAATATGAAAACGAAGGGGGAAAAACACCATTAAAGTGGTCAGACTTTTGCTGTCTTTATTCCACTGCGTATGTGTGTGTGTGTGTGTGTGCACAAGAGAAAGAGAGATGTGAGAGATAAGTGAAAGGCGAAAGATGAGCTTCTTCAGGCTATAAGCACATTGTGGTGTGATTTACACAACTGAAGTTCCTGCCTTTGCCATGTGCTAAGCACCGTGGCATGAACTTCGCCTGCCTTATCCCATTAAAATTTTACAGCGACTTTGCAAGGAAGGTACACCTCCTACAGAAAGTTGAGAATCAATGACCTTAAACCACTTGCCCCAGTTTGTTAAGCTAGTTACTGACAATTTGTCAATGTCAGATCTGCCCAACTCCAAAGCCCCTGTCCCTCCACTATGCAATGTGATCGTCTGATAAATGACTCTAACCAGATTAGTTCTATAGAGAACTAGAGTTGTAAGGACATTAGAGATTGTGCACTGTGATGACTCATTACGATTTTCAGGTGGCAAAATTGCAGCCCAGATATGACTTGCCCTTAGCTGGATACTAAGGGGCAGAGCTGGACTTAGACTTTAAGTCCCCTTACCCTAATCTATTAATAAGATATAATGTCGCTGGAATAACTTAGCTTCAGAAATTGGAACAAACATTTATTTTTTAATTTTTATTTTTGAGAGGATTTTGCTATAGGGCACGTGTGCTTGCCAGAAAGAGACAGAGAGACAGAAAGCAAGAAATCATCCCCAGGGAGGATGGCCACACAGCAATCCCTTCTCCATTCTCCTCTCTGGATCTTGGGCATGCACGCACACGCTCCCGGCATGAGTTTAAGCCACCAGGTCCGGGACTTGAACTGCAGTTGACTACATGAGAATCCAGCGACATAGCCATTATGCCAACTGCTGGTCCCTGGAACAAACATTTTTAAACCTCCCTTTTCTGAGCCTTTATATGGACCCTCAAACAACTACCTAAAGTAAGAGATGTAAAACAATGATCAATTAAACAAGAATTAAGATGAGTTTTATATGAGTCATGGTCTACTGTCCCTGGAAAAACTATGGGAGCTAACACAATAGGCTGCCCCCTATTGCATCACTCAGAGAAACCTTCCAATCAGTGACCAGTCGACAAACATTTATTATGTGCTAAGCATCAAGACAAGGGGTAGACCACTAGAAATGAATAGGCATGAACTCAGCCAGTGGGGAACTCATGGGTAAACGCGATGAGCAAACATGTGAACACAAGTCCTACCAGCACACTACTATGGGACTGCAGAAGGAAGGGCAACAGAATCCACCTGGAGTGTCCGCAGAGGCTCCACGAAGGGCTGACATTCACCCATACCTGCACACCTTCCATATGAAAATGCTAGTCACATGACCTTTTTCTAGTCCTTCTAACAATGAAATATGCATCCTCTAATTTCAAATTGTACAGGAGGATCACAGATAATCTACAAAATGAAAATAGTAATATTTTTTTAAAGCATCTACATTCAACTACATTATTTTGACCAATAAGAAACAGAGACATGGATTACTAGCCAGTTCTGGTAAATTTAAATTCCCAGAGGAACTGGGCAACAAATAAAAGCTTAATTTCAACTCGATTAAACACAACATAATTGGATTGGTTAAATTGGTATGCTAACTTAATTAAACATCTAAGGAGAAACAAACATGTTAGTTAAAAGGGTAACTCCTTCTATAATCTTAATGTTTTCAATTTAAACATTTTTCCATCTGGAAATAGGACTAATTTTAGGGCTCTGACATACATTTTTATACACTGAACTCAGGAAAAAAAATAAGAGGATCCAGAAATAATTAATTTATCTCTTTTATTGCAGACATATTATAGGATTACATATTTAAATTATTTTTACAGAAATAGAAAATGTATTTGGTTATTCATTTAAATTATTTTTACAGAAATAGAAAATGTAGTTGATTATTTTTTAAGCAAAGGAGTGTTTAGGTTCAAAGTAGTAGAAAAATAACATGGGAAAAATGAATGATTTAATTAAAAATGAAAGTTTTCTTATGTAAAAAATTTTAACCATTAAAATACAAGGCAAGGTACGGCATAGGGGGAACAGTTGCAGTCATAATCACATATATATATAATCACATATATATATATAATCACATATATATATAATCACATATATATATATAATTTGCTAGAAGATGTGTGTACCCGCCAGAGAGAGAGAGAAAGGGATAAAGCATGATCACATCACAGTCCCTTCTCTCTCCTCCTTGTTGAGATTTTGGACATGCACGCACACCAACCGTGTATTTAAAGCTACCATCAAGTCCCTTTTGTGGGACTTGAACCACACAATTGGCCATGTGGGATCTAGCTTCCTCAACCACTATGTCACAGACTGGCCCAAGATAATTATATTTTTGAAATTCTAAAAATTGAGGTTCTGAGCAGTGCTGGATCCAAATGGGAAGGTCCCAGGCTTACATCCTGAGTCCTCTCTGCACACACTGGCATGCACGCATATGCCCATGATCTGGGCAGGCTAAAGTCAGGAGGGATTGTTGTGAAGTTTTTGTTTTTTTTTTTTTGATCTTAGAGAGAGAGCTTATTTCTCTCTCATGAAAGCAATATATAAATTAAAAAAATACTTAAAAAGTTTGTAAAAAAAAATCTTAGAAATTGATAAGAGGAGCCTTGCTGGGCTGCCAGCGTGTGAGCCCAGTGGCCAATGGGTTCCCTCAGCACAGTAGGCCTCGCCATAGTCGACTCTGCCCATGGCATGCTGCCCTCATCTTGAGGACCTCACTGTCACAGCTCTCATGCACCCAGAGCCAAGAGCCCACCTCCTCACAGCCTGGCCCACATTGTGCCTGTACTCCCCAGCTCCAGGTTCTGTTAAATGTTTCCCTGGAGCCTTGAAGATAGAGATGACAGAAATGACTGTTTCATCTCTGAAAAGTAGGTGCCTTGTTATTGAAGGTAACGACAGTGTGTCCTCAACTGAGGAGACTCAAGAAAAGAAGATCTCAGAATATGTACGGCCTACCTAAAATCAAGGCGGACTAGAGAATAACTCTCTACCCAGCAGTGAAAATGTGCCTGGTGCCCCATGCTGGGAAAGGTAAAAAGAATTCTGATCCTCAGATGGAAGAGGAAGTGGAGGAAGAGGGCGAGGAGGAGGAAGCAGAGAGTTTTGCATTCATGATGAAGCATGGACTCCCTGAACTAATGTTGGCATCACCGAGTTTGTAAGTTCTCACCCAGGATTCTCAGGAATCTTAAAAGAGCAAGACTCCAACGTCATTGTTCATGAACTAGAAAAATATGGGCAGGTGAGCCACTTGGTTGACGTGTCTATTGCAGTGGATGAGGAGGATCCTACAGAAGATGTATTAATGGTTTTGACAGCCATAGAAAAGCAGCAAGTGGAAGAGCTCCAGCTTTTTAAAAATAAGGAATCTAGTGCTGCTGTTGAGGTTATTGAGGACACCAAAGAGGTAAGAACTGTCGTTAAATCTCTGTTTCTAGGATTAGAGACCAAAACAAGTTAGAGAGAGGCAGTACATCGTAGACTACCACACAGCTGGGAAAAAAGCTTTGGCAAATCCAAGAAAACATGTTTGGCCAAAATCTAGGGAAAGTTACTGCCACTTTGTACTATACAGGGAAAATAAAGACACCTTTGTTTATAGATGCTATTAATGTATATTTAAGAGTTCAGGTGAATATGTTTTC
Organism: Tupaia belangeri chinensis; assembly: GCF_000334495.1. Taxonomy (NCBI): domain Eukaryota; kingdom Metazoa; phylum Chordata; class Mammalia; order Scandentia; family Tupaiidae; genus Tupaia; species Tupaia belangeri. Next base: position 485,046 of record NW_006203410.1, on the reverse strand, counting down.
CTACATGGGAACCAAGGATAAAAGGTTACTGCAGTGCAAGAGACAGCTGTTCTCAGAATAGCTGCACAAAGACTTGCCCATCTGAATAAGGGCTTGATGAGATTTAAGCTAGGGAATTTCAGCTATCAGAAAAACTCTCTGAAATTGGGAGAGCTTTAAGAAAATCACTTCATTGTTGGGCTTAGAAATATAACAGAAGTTGATGAAAAATACAAGCTATAGATTTTGTCAAGGAGATTGGATTTATCAACTACTGTCGAATGTGAAGATCTGAAACGATAGCCATCTCTACATATCAAGTCAGAAGAGCTATATAATACTACAAAGTTCCTGAACAGAAGTCACAGACAGCATTGAAACCTCCTTGGGGACCGGCAGATGATGTAGTGGTTAAGGCACTGGACTCCCATGTAGCCAACCACGGTTTGTGTCCCGGACCCAGCAGCCTGACAATCATGCCAGGCACATGTGTGTGCATGCCCCAAATCCCAAGAGAATGGAGGAGAGAAAATTGTGGTGTGACCATCCTTCCTGGGGGGCATGATTTCTCTCTCTCTCTGTCTCTGTCTCTCCAGTAAGTGTGCATTCCCTATAGCAAAAACCTCTTTTATCTCTATCTATCTATCATCTATACACACACACACATACACACACATACACACACTTTCTGGAGCTGAAAAGAAATAAAGACTATGGGAACCAGCAGTTAGCGTAATGGCTATGTCGCTGGACTCCCACGTAGTCGACCATGGTTCGCATCCCAGACCCGGTGGCTTAAAACTCACACCGGGTGCGTATGTGTGCGTGCCCAAGATCCCGAGAGGAGAAGGGAGGAGAAGGGATTGTGGCGTGACCATCCCCCTGGGGGGTGACTCCTCGCTTTCTGTCTCTCTGTCTCTCTCTGTCTGGTGAGCGCACGTGCCCTAGAGCAAAAACCTCTCAAAAAAAAAAAGAAAAAAAAAGAGAAAGAAATAAAGACTAACGACCCAATTGCTATCTTCAGAAAACCTCCTGTAAAAGGTGTATGAGACAGCATCTTCTCTGGAGACTTTCATATGTGGAATGAGAAATAAAATCTCTGCATTTGGCACAATACCAAGAAGTACTTAATTTGTATTCCTATCTATCAAAGCTATGTGCGAAATAACATGGTGAGCAAGATGATAGAAGACTACGGATTGAAATCTGTCCCAGGGGACCTTGTTCTGTGGAAAAAGCTTTGGCAAATCCAAGAAAACATGTTTGGCCAAAATCTAGGGAAAGTTACTGCCACTTTGTACTATACAGGGAAAATAAAGACACCTTGTTCTTAAGGAGCCAGAGTAACCTATATTGAGGAAGATGTTAGTAATTATTCCATTCATGATGTGATAATGCCCTTGCCTGGTTTCAATGTTATCAATCCAAAGTACTCAATCGGTGAAACCTACAGACAAATGCTCACAGCAGACAATCTTGATATTGACAGCATGAGACACAAAATTTGAGGTTATTCCTTATCAGAGGCCTGTCAATAGATCACTATTCATTCTCAGAATATCAGCTGGGATGTCATTGCACATGATATTCCTAAAATTTCACTTTTTTTTTTTTTTTTTTGCTATAGGGCGTGTGTACTCGCCAGATAGAGAGAGACAGAGAGATAGAAAGCGAGAAATCACACCCCCAGAGGGGATGGCCACACCGCAATCCCTTCTCTTCCATTCTCCTCGCGGGATCTTGGGCACGCATGCACACGCACCCGGCGTGAGTTTAAGCCACCGGGTCCGGGACGCGAACCGCGGTCGACTACGTGGGAGTCCAGTGACATAGCCATTACGTTAACTGCTGGTCCCCTAAAATTTCACTTTTTAGCAGAGGTCTAGACAGCCTCGGAGGGAGATCACCACCTGTTTTTGCTTCTGAAGGCAAATATAGGACTCTGATAATTAATTTCTTTCCTCTGCCTTTGACTGATGCTACCATGGCTTTTTGAGAAGTGGCTACCAGTATCAAGCACCAGACCCAGTTGAACCTGATGTGGCTTGGCTGAGTCTTGTCCACAAATTAGGAAACACAGACAAGTGTTGCTCACTGGTTTCTTGTTCATTTTCTTCCTCTTAGTATAGACACATATGTGGATTTTGCATTTTTCATAGTAAAAGATTATTTTTATATTTATTTTAGAGAGAGTCTTTGCTATAGGGCATGTGTGCTTACTGGAGAGACAGAGAGAGAGAAACTGAAAAATCACCCCCTGGGAGGATGGCCACATTGCAATCCTTTCTCCTCCATACTCCTCTTAGGAGTTTAGGCACACACATGCATGTGCCTGTTGTGTTTCAAGCCACCAGATCCGGGACTCGAATCAGCTGGCCATGTGAGAGTCCAACACCTTAACCACTATGCCACCTGCAGGCCCTTTATTTGCATTTTTAAAAGTTTTTTTTTTTTACTAGCTTTAAGAATTAATTTGCATGGGACCAGCAGTTAGCGTAATGGCTGTGTCACTGGACTCCCACGTAAGTTGACCACGGTTCGAGTTCCAGACCCGGTGGCTTGAACTCACGCCGGGCGCGTGTGCATGCATGCCCAAGATCCCGAGAGGAGAGTGGAGGAGAAGGGATTGCGGCGTGGCCATCCCTTCTGGGGGCGTGAGTTTTAAGCCACCGGGTCCGGGACGCGAACCGCGGTTGACTACGTGGGAGTCCAGCGACATAGCCATTACGCTAACTGCTGGTTCCCCACAATAATGCATTTTAAGAGCAAATAAAACAAAACAAATCTTGACCATGAGTAAATAATTTGAAAGTCCCAACCTATGAATATAAATACAGTCTTCATGCTGATTTAAATGATAATAAAATATCTCCATGCTTGTAAACACAAATGCGATTGTCAATAAGCTTATAAACACAAAAACTCAGGCCCACAAGTCTACCCTGGGCCTGATGCCTGAAATCAGACCTCTGGGTTTGTGATGGGAAGGACAATGAACTTGAGGCTTTTGTTTTATTTTCTTTACAATTAATACTGGGATCCCTTCTAGACTTGCTAATCTCTCTCTCTTTTAAGAATGATTTTATTTAAATTTATTAATTTATTTACTTTAATTTGACCAGAGAGGGACAGAGCAAGAGCAAGAGAGAGAGGGAAAGTGAGAAAGCAAGCCTTCAAGTCTGGGACTCGAACTGTGGTCAGTGATGTGGGAGTTCAGCACCTTAACCACCCTGCCCCCTGCTGGCCCCAGCAATCTCTTTAAAAGCTAGTCACTGGACTATACCTTCAATTTTATGTCCTGGAAATGCTCCTTCATTCTTTATTCACAAGGACAATCTGTAAATTTTCTACTCTGTTTTCTTTTGCATTGTAAGTGCTATCTTTAAGTCATCTTTTTGCCTTTTTATTTCACTGTACACTGGTAAAAAACACCATGCTATTCCTCTTCTCTCTCTGTTTATATAAAAGTTTATTTCTTTCATGAATAAGAGATCCAGAGTATATTCAATGGGGTCCTGCTGCTTGATCTACCCTGTCTTCAGCTAGCCCTGAATCATGGGAAGCCTCTGGACTTGAACCAGGAGTCTTCCCATGTACAATTGCCTTACAGACCATAGCATTTTACAACTACATCGCTGTATGGCTCTCTGCTAAATTTTCCTTTGAAATTTCATTTGCCAGATATTCATCATTCTTAAATTCAACATTCAACAAAACCTGAAGACATAAATATTTCATAGCCAAGTTCTTTTCTGTGGTGTAACACAGGTGATCTTTTTTTCCAGTTTCTATTAAGATATTTTTCTTTACTTCAAAACCTCCCCACAATAGCTTTTACTGTTTATTTTTGTTTCAGTATTATGGTCACCATCATTTATACAATTTCTGAAAATTCCAGTTTATTTTTTAAAGTGTACTGTTGAGCTCCTACCAGAATCTAGGACTTCTCTAGACATTTCTTCGAGAGTTCTGCTTATTACCCAGTTCCAAAGCCACTTCCACATTTTCAGATATGTGTAGCAACACAATCCTGCTGCTTATGCCAATTTCTGTATTAGTCCACTACTGCATTGTCAACAGAAATGTCTGAAAGTTGGGTGATTCATGAATGGAGGTTTATTTGATTCACAGTTTGGAGGCCCAAGGTCCAGAGGCCAATTTCTGGTGAGCGTACAACATGGCAGAAGGTAGGATCTTGAGCAGAGTAGGTATCTATAAGTTATTGCTTGTGCTCGTCTCTTTGCCCATTTCATAAGCTTACTATGAAATGGTACTAGCTCAAATATAGGGGCCTCACCCTAATAACCTGATTAAACCCAAAGGTTTTACCATGGGACACTAAGAAGGGATTGAGATTTTACTTACTATTTTATAATACAACCGAATTTGAACACGTAAATTTGGGAACGACATCCAAACTATAACACATGCACAGAGACCAGTGTGATTCTCCTCCTAGACTTGTGGAGGGACCTGATAGTCTAGGAAAAGAATAACTCCTGACTCAAATACTTAGAAGTGCTCTAAAACATCCTATTAATATCTGTAAATCATCTTGATTCTATCATTGTTTCAGCTACTACTGCAACCACCAATGACAAGAGGCTTAGACAAGTTAGTTTCAAGTCAGTATAACCAGACAGTACCTCAACTTTGTGTTTTAGTTCATTCTCTGTTACGTAATAACTGAATATCATGTACTGCATAATTTATAAAGATTTACTCAGGTCATAGTTTGACGGGCCAAGGTCAAGGGATCACATCTGTTGAGGGCCTTTTAGTGGTGTAGACTCCCTAAAGATCATGAGGCAGCACAGGGCATCAATGGTGAGAGTGTGAGAGCATGTGGAGTAATTCTTCAGGCATGTTGAATGCAAGAGCTGTGCAGACAAAGACCTCCTGTTACATCCCGCATGTACTGGTGCAGGAGGTAAGCCTCCAAAGCATTGGGCAGCCTTGCTTCCATGGATTTACTGGATTCAGTCCACACTTCAGGTCTCTTGATTTATAGTCTTGTGCCTGCACTTCCAGGTTGGTGTTGCAAGCTTGTAGCTCTATAGTTCTGAGATCTTGATGATGGCCCTACTACACAAGTTTCTGCCTTTGTGATGAGTCTCTGCCTGGGCCCCTAGGTTGACTGAGACATCTTTAAAAATCTAGATTTAGGTCTCTATGTCTTCACAGCTCTTACATTCTGCATATCTGCAGAATTACTTCAGTATCCATGACACAAAGGTCTGCCATTTGCATGCCTTAAAGCAGTGGGTGGAGTGACATCCTTTATAATGAGTCAAGGTGCACCACTGAGGCTGCTTAAACCACAGTCAGGGCTGAGGAGTTCTGCACTGAGATGCAGGGAGAAGAGTCCCAAGGCAGTGCAGGGCAGTGAGCTTCCCCCAAGTTCATCCTCCAAAACCATTCTGTTCTTCTAGGCTTCGGTTTTCATGATGGGAGGGGCAGCCTTGGCGATCCCTGAGATGCTTTCTGGGTCTTTCCCCCCTGGCCTCTCTAATTCATGCTAATCTCTGTTGTTGGGCTACACCTTTGGTTTTCAGTACTGGAAATGCTCTTTAACCCTTTCCACATGGGCAGGCTATGAATATTCCAAAACTTTCTATTCCACTTCCTTTTTTCACTATAACATCTATCTTTAACTCATCTCTTTGTATTTCATTGCACTGTAAACTGTGTGAAAAGTAATCACACAGCCTCTTTTATAGTTTACTTAGAAATTTTACTTGCCAGATATTCATCACTCTTAAATTTGGCCTTCTACAAAGTCCCAGGGTGTGAACAAAATGTACTCACATTTTTTTGCATTTGTGTAAAAAAGATGACCTTTTCTCAAAAATTCAAATGAGATATTCCTCATTTTCATCTGAGATCTCATCAGAATGATCTTTACTATTCATATTTCTATTAGTATTCTGGTCAGAGTCCCCTAAACACTCTCTAAAAAGTTACAGTTTTTGTCCTAGTCTTATCTTCTAGGCTTTTTATCAGAACCTAAGCTTTTTCTATCCTATTCCTCCAAACTCTTTCAACTCCTGCCCACTACTCAGTTTAAAGCTGCTTTCACATTTTCAGGTATTCATTATTAGCAGCACTCCATTTCTGGTACCAGTTTTTTTGTTTTAGTCTGTTCTCTGTTGCTTAAGTCTCTATTGCTTAAAAACTGAGTACTGCACACTGGGGTAATTTATAAAAAGTAAAAGTTTGGTCTATTCATAATTTTGGAGGTTCTAGAGTAAGGGGCTGCACCTGATAAGAGTCTTTTTGTTGGTTGAGGACTCTATGCAGAGCCTCAGGGCATCATAGGGTAGTACCTGGTCAAAGAAACTGATGTGTCTGTGTCTATCTGTGTCTTAATCCCTTTCCTTATAATCCCACCCAGACACATCATGGGGATCCCACTGTGGTGACCATATATAATTCTAGTCAACTCCCCAATCACACACTTTTTTCTTTTTAAAGTTTTTTTGTTTTTTTTGTTTGTTTGTTTGTTTGTTTTTGCTATAGAGTGGGTGCCCTTGTTGGAGAGACAGAGTGAAACAGAGAGAGGAAAAGTGAGAAATCACCCCCCATGGGGGGTGGCCATGCCACAATCCCTTCTCCTCCATTCTCCTTCTGGGATTTTGGGCATGTACGCACTCATACCTGGTGTGAATTTCAAGCTGTAAGGTCTAGGACTGTAACCACTGTCACCCATGTTGGAGTCTAGCACCTTAACCACCATGCCATCTGCTGTTTCCCAAAACTTTACTTTTAATATCATACTTGGATTTGTTTTCTACTCTCATAATACTGTCACAACCAAATTTAAACATATGGATTTTTTTTCCCAGTGTGTATGTGTGGGATACATTTAAGCCATAGCATTTTGGGCATCTCTTGTTTTCCCCCTGAAGAATCTATGGCACTATGTCATGAGGTACCTACAGAACTTCTCATCTCTTAGACATGTACACACTGAAGGAGCAGGTTAATTAAAACATGGACCACACTTAATCAGTAGTAAATGAAAGCCAATGGCTAAAGAACTTATCCCTTTCATCTTTAAGGAGGACATTTCTGAGATGTACTCCATAAAATATTCTTCAAAAGACCTGGTGGATCTAGTGTATTCACGCCTAGCAGTATATGACTCAATAATGTATCCAATATTTGTTTTCCTCCTTTAATGTTCTACAACTTCCTCCAAATAAATGCTTCTTCTTGTTTTTTTTTTTTAAATTAAATTAAATTTATTTACTTTTTTTTAAGAGAGTTTTTTCATATAGGGCACATGTGCTTACTGGAGAGACAGAGACAGAAAGTGAGAAATCATCCTTTAGGGGGATGACCATGCCCTCCTCCTCCATTCTCCTCTTGGGTTTTTGAACATACATGCACATGCTCCTGAGTGAATTCCAAGTTGTTGGGTCTGGGACTTGAACTGCAGTTGACCGTGGAAGTCCAGTGATGTAGCCATTATGCCATCTGCTGGTCCCTTAAATTTAATTTTAATTTACATTTAACCACATTTATTTTTACAGTGTACAGCATTGCTTTTTTCAGCACAAATACCATGCATATCAGTCAAGATAAAGGCATTACTACATGCATTCTCATCAGCAAACAGCTTTTCATTTTTTCATCAATTAAATGTACTTTTTTCTTCTCCTTTTTCCCTCCCTCCATTACTCACCTGCATATTATTCCCATCCTTACTTTCTCTGGTGTCTACCATTGCTCTCCCTGCTTCTATATCTTCCAAACTTTCAGTTTCTGCTACAGAGCACAGACAATCCGTATATATTGAGTGGGGACATACAAAGTCTATATTTCATAGCCTGCTTGCTTTGCTTGGCATTAAGTCTTCCATGTTCTTCCACTTTGTATCAAAAGTCAATGTCTCTCTTTTTTTAAAATTAATTTTTTTTTTTTTTATGGCTGAGTAGTGTTCCATAGAGTACATATGTCACATTTTTAAATCCAGTTAATCTAGTTTTGGACATTTGGGTTGATTCCATGTCCTAGTGATTGTAAATAATGCTTCAATAAACATGGATGTGCAAGTGTTTTTCTGACTGAGGATTTTCTATCCTTTGTGTAAACACCTAAGTGTGAAATTACTGGGTCATATGGTAGTTCTATTTGTAGGTTTCTGAGGAATCTCCACATTATTCTCCAAAGTGATTATACTAACTTGCATTCCCACCACCAACATAGGAGAGTTCTCTTTGCACCACAGAAATGTCTGTTCAGTTCATTTTCCCATCTTTTAATTGAATTGATGTGTGTGTGTATGTGTGTGTGTGTGTGTGTGTGTGTGTAAGTTGCTTGAATTCCCTGTATATTCTGGTTATCTGTCCCTTATCTGAAGTATAGTTTTCAAATATATTCTTCCACTCTGAAGGTTGTCTTTTCACTCTACTTAGCATTTCTTTGGCTGTGCAGGAGCTTCTCAGCCTAATATAGTCCCATTTGTCAATATTTGGGACTGTTGCCTGTGCTTTGGAGGTTTTCTTTAATAAGTCTTTGCTTACTCCAAGGTCTCCAAGAGTTTTTCCTATGTTTTCCTCCAGTATTTTTACAGTTTGAGATTTTATGTTTAGATCTTCAATCCATTTTGAGTTCATTTTTGTTAATGGTGAGAGATAAGATCCAGTTTTATTCTTCTGCAAGTGGATATCCAGTTCTCCCAGCATCATTTGCTGAAGAGATTTTTTTTCCTGCTGGATTGTCATGCGCCCTTTGTCAAGGATCAATTGACTGTATGTTTTGGGGTATATTTGGGGTTCTAATTCTGTTTTATTGGTTTACCTGTTTGTTTTCATGCCAGTATCATGCTAATTTAATTATCACAGCTTTGTAATATGTTTTGAGGTCAGGAAATGATGTAATATGTTTTGAAATCAGGAATTGAGATGCCACCTACTTTATTCCTCTTGCACAGTATTGCTTTGGTGATATAGGGTCTTTTATGCTTCCAAGCAAATTTTTCAATTGTGTTTTCTATTTCTATGAGGAATATCTCTGGTAGTTTGATTGGGGTTTCATTAAATTTGTAGATTAATTTGGGTAGGCTTGACATCTTGATTATATTAATTCTTCCAATCCAGGCACATGGTATGTTTTTCCAATTTTTTTGTATCATTTTTAATTTCTTTTTCTATTGTTCATGTTCATAGTTTTCGTTGTAGAGATCTTCGACATCTTTCTAAGATATTATCCTAGATATCTTATTGGTTTTGTGGTTATTGTAAATGGAATTTCTTTCTTCAATTCTGTCTCAGTTTGTTGTTTGTGTATAAAAATGCTTTAGATTTTTGTATGTCGATTTCATATCCTGCCACTTTCCTATATTCACTTACCACTTTCAGGAAGTTTTCTCTTTTTTTTTTCCTTGTGGATTCCTTTGGAATGTCTATATACAGCATCATATCATCTACAAATAGAGATAATTTCACTTCTTCTTTTCCTATTTGGATGCCTTTTATTTGACTCTCTTGTCTAATTGCATTGGCTAGAACTTCCAGTACTAAGTTTAAAAGGAGTGGAGAAAGTGGGCAGCCTTGTCTTGTTCTAGTTTTAGCTTTTCCCCATTCATGTATGATGTTAGCTATAGGTTTTTCCATAGATGGCTTTTATTGTGTTGAGGAATGCCCCTTCTTTTCATTTTGCTTTTGGAATGTCCCTTCTATGCTGATTTTTCTGAGTCTTAATCATGAAAGGATTTTATATTTTATGGAACGCTTTCTCTGCATCAATTGATATTATCATATGGTTTGTATCTTTCTTTTTGTTAATGTGATGTATTAAATTTATTGTTTCGCATATGTTGAATCATCCTTGCATCCCTGGAATAAAGCCTACTTGGTCATGATGTATGATCTTTTTAATATGTTGTTGAATACTATTTGCTAGTATTTTGTTGAACTTTTATTCATCCTCAGGGATATGGCCCTGAAGTTCTCTTTTTTGGTCATGTCTTTGGTTTTGGAAATAAGATAATGGCTTCATAGAATGAATTCATAGGGCTCCTTCCTTTTGAACTTTAGAAATAGTTTAGGAGGAATTGTTGTTAGTTCTTCTTTAAAGGTTTTGTAGAATTCAGAAGTAAAGCCATTCAGACTTGCACTCTTCCTTTTGGGAGACTATTTATTATTGATTCAATCTCATTGCTTGTTCTGGGTCCATTCAGACTTTCTCTTTCTTCTTGGCTCAATCTTGTTAAGTTATACATGTCCAGAAATTTGTCCATCTCATCTAGTTTTTTGTTTGTTACCATATAGTTGCTCATAGTGGTCTCTGATGATAATTTGTATTTCTCTTATATCCATTGTAATAGTGCCTATTTTCTTGCCAATTTGATTTATCTGATTCCTTCCTCTGCTCTTCTTGATTAATCTAGCTGATGGTGTGTTACTTTTGTTTATTTTCTCAAAAAAACAGCTTTTGATTTTATTTTCTGTACAGTTATTTTCTATTTAATTTATTTATTCTTGGGTTTTTATTATTCTTTTCTCCTGGATTTTTTGTTGTTGTTGTTTTTTCAGTTCCCTGAGTTGTGTCATTAGGTTATTTGCCACTTTTCTGCTTTTTTCTTCTGGACACTAATTGCTATAAACTTCCTTCTTATGACTGTTTTTGTTGTGTCCCATAGGTTATCAACACTTATTTGTTCATTTTCATTGGTTTTATGAACCTTTTGATTTCAGCCTTTATTTTTCTATAGTTTTAAAGTCCTTCAGGAGTAGGTTGTTTTAGCATTTGTGAATTTTTGAAATCTTTTTTATTTCAAGTTTGATTCCATTGTGGTTGAAAAAGATGCTAGGTATAGTTTCTATACCTTTGGAATTGAAAAGGCTTATTTTGTGTCCTATCATGTGGTCAGTCTTTAAAAATGTCTTATGTGGGGGAGAGAAAAATGTATATTTTGTGGTAGTTGGTGAAATTCTCTTTAGATGTCTCTGAAGTCTATTTTATGTATGGTGTCATTTTAGATCTTCTATCTCTTTTTTTTTTTTTTTCTAGATGAGCTGCTGAAGGAGTCAGTGGAGTGTTGAGATCCCCTACAATTATTGTGTTGCAGTCTATCTCTCCCTTGAGATCTAATAGTCTCTCTTTGATGTATTTAGGTGCTTCAGTGTTGAATGCACAGATATTTGCAAGTGTTATATCTTCGTGGTGAACAAGTCCTTTTAGTACTATATAATGTCCTTCTTTGTTTCTTCTTACATCTTTCATCTTAAAGTCTATTTTGTCTGTTATCAGTATTGCTACTCCAGCCTTTTTTGGGTTCCCATTTGCATGGAATATCTTTTTCCAGCCCCTTACTTTCAGTCTATATTTGTACCTATCAGTGAGGTGTGTTTCTTGTTGGCAGCATATAGATGGCTTCTGTTTTGTAGCCATTCAGCCAATCTGTGTCTTTTAATGGGAGAATTTAATCCATTAACATTTAATGTCATTATTGATATTTGTGGATTTATCCCTGTCATTTGGTTAGCCATTTTCTCAGTTTTTATTTATTTATTTATTTATTTTTATTTTCCTGTTTCTGTTTGTCTTTCTTTAGTTACCCTCATACAATCCTCCCCTGAGTACTTCCTGTAGACTGATCTAGTATTGGTGAATTCTTTCAGTTTTTGTTTATCTGAGAATCCTTTTATTTGTTCTTCCCAATTGAAGGATAATCTTGTTGGATATAGTATTCTTGGTTGAAATTGTTTTTCTTTCAATGTTTTGAATACATCTTCCCATTCTTTCCTTGACTGTTTTGTTTCAGTTGAGAGGTCTGATATTAGCCTAATGGGATAAACTTAATAAGTAACTTGACATTTATTCCTTGCTATTTTTAGAATATTGTCCTTGTTTTTAATTTTTACCGATCTGGATATAATGTGCCAGGGGGAGGACCTTTTTATGTTGACTCTATTTAGGGCCCTTTTTATTTCTTGGGTTTGAATTTCTCCATGTTTCTCTATATTTGGAAAAGTTCAGATAGTATTTTATGAAAGCGGTTTTCCATGCCTCTAGCAGATTTTTCAACTTCTGGAATATCCATTTTCTGGATATTTGTACATTTTATGGTGTCTAGAATTTTCTGTATGTTTTCCTTATTTTAATTTTTTTTTCACTTTGGTAATTTTGTCTATGCTGGAGACTTGTCTTACAGGTCAGAAATTCTTTCTTTTGCATGATCCAATCTGCTGTTAATGTTTCCTAGGGAGACTTTAATTTCTTCAGTTGTATTCTTCATATCCAGAAGTTGTGTTTGATTCTTTTTTAGGGTATCTATTTCTTTATGGAGTTCCTCTTTCATGACCTGAAATTATTTTCTCATTTCCTGGAATTGTCAGTTTCCTCTGTGTCTCATTTTTTGTCACTATGAATATTTGGAATTCTTTTTCTGACATTTCTGTGTATTTCTCTGTGCTATCCACTGTTGGTGAGGGGCTACTACGCTCACCTGGGGGAGCATTACCAGCTTATTTTCTCATGTTTGTTCAAGATTTGTGCTGATTTCTAGTCATTTGATGCAGTACTTACTTTTTTTCTATGTATTGGAGTAGATTCTGTAGTACTGGTAGAGGAAATTTCACCTTTAGTTCCCAGGTAGTTCCTACTGAAGGACTCTGTCTCCCAGATCAAAGCAGTTAGGGGTAACTTCAGGTGCTTGCCTTTGGTGCCAAATGTTCAGGTCTTGATAAGGTGGTAGCAGGCTAAGGAGATAGAACTTAGTGAAGAGGGTCAAGTTGCACGCTGTCCAAAGTGCAGCACATGGGCTGGTGTACCAAAAGTCCCAATGTAGCTCCCAGGCCCTGAGCATGAACTCACCCAAGAAGGCCTGCCCAGACCAGGGTTAAGTATCCCAGTGGGTGTTGAATGGGACAAGCCCAGGCCGTGGGAAAGTAGGTGATGGTGTCCCAAAAGTACCATAGTCCTGAGCAGTGCTCACCCAAGGAGGTCTACCCAAACCAGGTTTAAGTATCCTGGCAGGTGGCACATCCAGGCTGCTGGAACAGTGGGTGATGGTATGCTAAAGTCCCAATATTGCTCCCAAGCTCTGAGTCTGGGCTCACTGTATAAATGCTTCTTGATATCACGTGTCCAATAATATACCTGAACATAGGTTTCTTTCTGCCTCTTATCAGGCTCTGCTTTCCAGGAAACCTATACCAAGACAGATAGTTCTAGAAGCAGCATTGAAAAGTAGACTCTTGGGCTGGCATTTTGGCTGAATAACTTCTCAGTCAGACAGAAATAAGGACTTCACTGCTAGAAGTTGAGATTAATAATCTTTAGCATGTGGTAGCATCAAATTACTAAAATTCTCTCTTGTGGTAGGTTAGACTGAGGCAAAGGAGATATGTAAACATTAAGATTTGACGTAGGATTACTTAGGGAAAAAATAATTATAAGGATTATAGCAGGGCTACCTAGGATATTGAAGGCACAGTTACACCTAGTCTCTCATGTCAAAGTCATGGCCCTAATATGAAATAAATAGGGTCTTCAGATGTCGGATAGGAATGTTTGGGCTGACAAGCCTAAGTATTTTGAGTCTACAGATTTCCTTGAGCCATATGGACTTGCAGAGGCAGCCTCCTCCTCCTTACTGAGGAGAGAAGACTGCTTGCTTGGTTTCCTATAAAAATCTCACCTAAAGCAAGTGCTTCACAATATTATGCTGTGTTCCTCAAGATCCGCCCACACTGTCCCTTCACTGCCTTCAGGCTGCTCCCCAAAGTCAGATCTCAGCTCAGCCTGAGCAGAAAAATACAGATGCTCCTCCAAGAAGAGAACGTTCACACACACACACACACACACACACTATATATATATATATATATATATATATATATATATATAGTGTGTGTGTGTGTGTG
>NW_006203410.1:460336-465758 GCF_000334495.1 Tupaia belangeri chinensis | reverse complement strand
TGGCTGTAACTTTTTAATGGCATGCATCCTAAATTATTGACAGTGGGTGGCACTGTGTGGTCAATAACTCAAATATATTGTACCAAGAACAACAGGAGAGAAGTAAGATCTGGCTCTCTCATTAATGCTTCCAGTGACTCCTCATAACTTTTGCTTCCTCTGAGTTCTTGGAATTTTCTGGATTATAGGGTCTAATGATTTAAAGAACTTGAGGATGTCACACTCATCTGATCATTTTTATCTCCCTACATAAATACACCAGTAAGCCAAGGAAGGATAACCAGGGTTATCAAGATTAGCTGAAATTATTGCTTTATAATGGTATCAAAAATAGTATCGGGAATTCACTAAGCACCTTCTGATGATCCCATGCCTGGCAACTACAATAAAAGGTTGTAGGAGTCACGGTTCAACAAAGGCAAGGAAACGAAGGATTCAGGCCCCTTGAGGAGGAAGGTCAAGATCTCCCCCTCTGACAAGCAACCTAGGCTGGTCAAAGTGTTGGCAGATGTAAAGGAAATCTAGAATGGGGAGGAGAGGAAGGAGATATTATCAGTAACCTTCTAGGAACCAAGTGTAACAGAAGAGGATATAGTTTGTTCTCTTAATCTGCTAGTATTAAATCTCTTTAGAGATTACAACAGACTATCTCTCTGAAGGGAACTCTGTGATAGATTGGACTTAATGGAAAGCATAAGAGATAAGAATGATGCAAGGAGATATCCAGATGCATTTTAAGAACCGAGAAAGATTGAGCATAAGCCATCTGGAGCTGTGGCTAACTCTACAATGAATATTTATTTTTTATTTTTTGATTATAGGGTGTGTGTACTCACTGGAGAGAGACAGTGAGAGAGGGAAAGTGAGAAATCATCCCATGGGGGGATGGCCATGCCAAAATCCCTTCTCCTCTCAGGACCCTGGGCATACACACACATGTGCCTACTGAGTCTGAGACTCAAACCGCAGGCTTGGCTATGTGGGATCCAGCTGCTTTAACTACCACACCACAGAGCTGGTCCCCTCTACAATGAATTTTAATGTTGGTTTTCTTTCTTTCCTTGGTCTTGTATTGCTGTTCCCTGAGTTCACTTCTCAAATAAACCACCAAATGAACAGATATTGTCTTGTGTTCTGCATTTTGGAGAAAACAGGCCAAAATACGTTTTAATGCACAGCTAAGATTATAAGAAAGTAAATCAGGCACTAAAAGAAAAAAGAGAAGCCACAGTGGTAAAAAAGCACTCAATAAACAGATGGCCTATAAACTAGGGTTTTGACCATTGGGGAGTTGAAAGATTAGACTTTGGTTCATATAAGAGGAAATGTTGGAACTAAGACATCCACGTAAAGTCTCTGAGGACTACATCATCAGTAAGAGTGGATTATAAAAAGGCCTATACATCAGTAAAAGTAGTCTAGAAGGAAACCAAATATGATCTCTAAATAGTTACCAAATATACAGAGGAGACAGCCTACAGTGAGTGAGAGTCAACAGAAAAACCATAGGCTGAATGTGCCCTCCCCAAACTCCTGTGTCAAAACCGAGTCCCCAATGTGATGCTATTTGGAAATGGGCCATTCATAGGCTGTTAGATCATGAGTCTGGAGCCCTCATGACTGGGATTTGTACCTTACTAGAGTGGCCAAAACTAGTGTCTGAAAACACGTGTTCCACTCGTATGTGCACAAGAGTGGTATGGATTTGAGCATACATGAAGGAAAAATAGTTGCTACTCTCAATTGACCAAACACTCAGGTGAAACAATCGAGCAGTGGGATGGGAGGGTTTTTTGTCTTTCATTTTGTCACAGTGCTACAAAATCATTCCCATCTCAACATTTTGCCAGCTTTATTATTGTTGAACAAAAATTGAAATGTTATTAAAATGAAACCGATTTATAGCTTTGAGGCAATAATGTAAAATTAAATGTGTAAGTAAATTATGAATACCCTACTATAAATTATTTCTGGAGGGCTAGCCTGTGGCCTAGGGGTTAAGGAAGACCACATAACTGACTGTGGTTTGAATCCTAGCCCCAGTGGTTTAAAAAGCACTTACTGGACACATAAGTGTGTGTGTCCAAAATCCTGACAGGATGAAGAAACAGAGAAGAAGGGACTGTGGTGTAACTGTGTCCTATTGTTGTCCTACTGTCCCTCTGTCTTTCTCGGGAGTGTAACTGCTCTCTGGTTTAAAAAAAAAAAGTATTTTTTTGAAAATAGATATACAAAGAAGCTATTATCTACAAGAGATTTTTTATTTTAAGATATTGTTCATCCTGGTGCCAGATACATACAAAAGAATGGATATAGTTAACCATAACATATTGTCATTCACCAAACATGAACTCCATGGAATGAAAGTTAGCAAATTTTAGTAAAGTGGCTTAAACTATCATTTGTTTTTATAATGTGAGAACATAAGCTATGTGATCAAATATATAAGGATTTTGGACTAATTTTTGGGTCACGTTGGGTTGTCTTATTGTATAGTCTTTTCAAAATGCTGCCAGTCGAAAAGGGAAGCATTATGTTTACAAATCTGTTTTGAAATGTTTGCCAAAATTGTAATAATATCTTTAATAAAGCATCCAAAACATCCAGTTTCTGATACAAAGAACAAAAGTAAAATAAAAATAATTTTAAAAAGAGGCCAGAGAGCTAGTTTTCTGTCAGTCATATGAGGCTATAAGAAGTATCTGCAGACTGAAGAAGACCCTCACCAGAACCTAACCATGCTCGCACCCTGATCTTGAACGTTTAGCCTCCAAAATATGAGAAATATATTCCTGTTGTTTATAAGCTATCCATCTTATGGTACAGATGCCTCTTGGCTTATGATGGGGTTACATCCTGTTGGGGTTCAGAAAACGATACCCCAGAATAAAGGTCTCAGAAGCAGAGTTTCTCTTTGATATCTTGCCCTCCTGTCTCTCACATCCCCTTCTCCCCAGAGACAAGTCATAGAAACTAGAGTTTTCTTTCCAGTTGGCTCATTGACACTAGAAACCCTTTTCCCAGTCATAAAACCTGAGCATATTCTAAATTTTCCTTGCCTTTCTGTGTAAAAGTTGGCCATTTAGAAAATCTCTGACCTACCTGTTAGGTCACAAGACCTTCATTCCAGAGGAGTCCTGTGGAAAGAATGCTGCAGAGAGAGGTCAAGAAGGATTTAAATGGAAAGACTTCACTGGGTTTCCTCACTCAGTGTATGTCAGTTAGCTCAAACCTTTTTTGTCCAATCACATCTCTACACAGCTGTCCCTGTTTCATTGAACCCTAAGTCACAAAATCAGACAGCTTCCTGTGTATCATTGGTTTTTCCATCAGAAGGTGTCCACATCATGTAAGACTATGATCAGGTAAATCCGTCTGCTTTTTCTCACATTAATCTGTTGTCCACAATTATCAAGAGCCTCAGAGCGGGAGAAAATTGACTGTGCCCCTACAGTCCTGATAAACCCATTGTGAGTCCAAAGTATTAAGTTGAGGGGTCAGTAGAGCCTAAGGTGCTGGACTCCCATATGGCTGGCAGTAGTTCAAACCCTGGACCTTATGGCTTAAAAATCACACTGGGGCATGTTCACGTGTGCCCAAAATCTCAATGGAGGAGAAGGGATTGCGAATGTGGCCATCTGCCCCTGGGGGGTGACATCTCACTTTTCCTCTCTCAGTCTCTCTCTAGTGAGTACATATACCCTATGACAAAAACCTAAAAATAAAAATATTAAGTTGAAAATATATTTTATAGACCTTTCCTACTAGTTTAGCAAACACATTTTAAACATGTTCAGAATACTTAAATTAGCCTATAGCTGGGCAAAATAATTTAACACAAAGTCTATTTTATAACAAAAATAGTGACTATATTTTTAAAGAGTTTTTTAAAAATTATTTTATTTAACTTTATTTATTTATTTTTATTTTGACAAGAGAGGGAGAGGGAGAGGGAGAGGGAGAGAGAGAGAGAGAGAGAGAGAGAGGGAGAGAAATTAGCCAGCCAGGTCTGGAACTATAGCCATATGGGAGTCCAGCACCTTTAGCCACCACGCCACCTGCCAGTCCCCAAATAGTGACTATCCTATGTAATTTATTGAATACTGTACTGAAAGTGAAAAACAAGTGGGTGTATGGGTATTCTAAGAATGGTTTGTACTGAATATGTATTGCTTTTCACACCATCATAAAGTCTAAAACTCCGAAGGTGAACTATTGTGAGTCAGAGACCATCTATACTTTGTTATAGCAGATCAGGCTAAGATGAAAGGTAAATAAAATTATGCAGCCCTCAAGGACTTCAGGTATTGGGTTAATCAAATGTAAAAACAAATTAAAATATTCCTACATAGATTTCCTGATATTAAACAGAGAATTGAAAATATGAGAAAAGAGTAAGGAGACTGTAAAATGAATAGGCACATGTGAAAAGTAAGGACCTCGAATTGGAAGAAATGAGAACAGAAATGTGAAGAAATGAAAAGGAATTAGATAGAATGTCAAGAAGTGTTTAATGAGTGGGGTAAACTGATGATTAGATATTACTGATGAAAAATTAGTGAAATGGAAGAGATGCAAAGAAATGATCTAGAATGTAGAAAAAGCGTAAGGAAGGAAACTAGATTAAGGTACACAAAAATAAGATAGTGTAACGTGCATTTGGAATTCCAGAAAGAATGGAGAAAATCAATATTGGGAGATAGGATTATAGAATTTCCCCAAATTGGTATAAGAATGCTTAGATAGTAAGAGAATTCTTAGATGAAGGAAACACAATAAATCATAAGCAAGAGGAATAAAAAGGAACCCACACCTAGACACAAAGAGGCAAAATGCAAAACAACAAAGACTATGGGAAGATCTTACAAGCAAACACAGAGGCTCAGTCCCAAAGGAGCAGCAGTTGGCCTGGTTGTTGACTTCACAGTAGGGAGTCCTCAAGACAATGGAAAAGTATTTTCAAAAGGCTGAAAGAAAAGTAGCTGTTGACCTAGAATTGTATACAGGGGAAACTCCATGCAATAATGAAACAAAATAAAAGCCTTTTTAGGAAGAGAAACAGGAGATTTATCACCCATAAGCATTCACAGTAGAGTATCTGATGATGGTACTCTAGAAAAACAAAAAAAAACAAAAACCAAAAACCAAAAACTAATTCCAGTAGGAAGATCTGAGATTCAAGCAGGAGTGGCGAGCTAACACTGAGTATAAAATAATAATAATGTTTAATTTGCAGAGTAAAAGAACCCCACTAAATTATTGCATGATATCACGTAACACAGGCAGAGAATAATTGGTGTATAAGTACTCAAAAACCCCTTCACTGTTAGGGAGAAGCAGAGAGATATAAAATGTTAGAATTGACAATTACCTATACACATTACAAGTTTTTTTTTTTTTTTTTTTTGAGAGATTTTCCAAG
>NW_006203410.1:457011-460085 GCF_000334495.1 Tupaia belangeri chinensis | reverse complement strand
GATAACTATTGGACAAAAAAAATGAGCAGATACTTTTTTTTTTTTTGGAGAAGTTTTTGCTACAGGGCACATGTGCTCACAAGAGACAGAGAGAGACAGAGAGAGACAGAGAGACAGAAAGCAAGAAATAGCCCCCCATGGGGGATGGCCACACCACAATCCCTTCTCCTCCATTCTCCTCTTGGGATCTTGGGCATGCACGCATGCCCGGTGTAAGTTTAAACCACTGGGTCTTGGACTCAAACCATGGTTGACTACGTGGGAGTCCACCTACATAGCCATTATGCCAATAGCTGGTCCCTGAGCAGATACATTTTATAACAGGAATGTTAAAAAAAAAAAAAGGAAAATTTCCCTCAACCAACCTGCAGGAGGCAGCAAAGAAGATGCCTAAAAAGAAGGACTAAGGCTGGTCCAATGGCACACTGGTAAAGTGCTGCTCAAGAGAAGCTGGATCCTCTTCGGTGATTGTGGTTCAAAACCCTGGCTTAGCTGGAAATACATCAGGTATGTGCTTGAGTGCCCAAGACCTGAAAGGCTGGAGGCCTGGAGGAAGGGGATACATGGCATGACCAGACCCCATGAAGGAAACAAACGAACACAAAGAGCTTGCTGCTGATCATGTTTTCTTCCTCAAAGGAACATTCTACTATTCTTTTCAGAGTTTCTGAATACAGCATAGCCAATGTAAAATGGGGCTTATCTAGGAATAGATGAGAGGTGCAGGAGGTGGCTGCCACTTTGGGACCTCTGAGAGGCAGACACCAAGGCAGAACTGGACCTGCAGAGAGAGGTGGGAGAAAAGCCTGTGCAGATACATGCAGGAGGGAGGGGGGAGCTTGGGCGGCGAACAAGGAGAGCTTTCAGACTATGGTGTTGGTCTGACTCTCGTGAGTGGAGAGAGAGAGAGAGAGACGGCACGAAAGTGGGCAGCTGTTACTCCAGGCGGTATAGTGGTTTCCCAGCAAAGGCTGCCTGCTCAGGGAACGCGCATCAGGCAAAAATGGTGCAACCCAAGTACTCCTACCATGTTCCATTGTGGACTGATGTCTTAGTCTGTTGTGTTGCTGATAACGAAATACCTAAAACTGGGTGATTTATGAGAATAGAGGTTTATTTAGCACATAGTTTTGGAGGTCCAAGATCAAGGGGTCATATCAGGTGAGGGTCTTCTTGTTGGTGGGGCTCCAAGGCAGCACACACTCAAGAACTTGGGTGCAGTGTGCATGTCTGTGTCTGCTGTCTCTGTCTCCTTATAATCCCATGAGTACGCAGCGATGGGGGCCCCATCTTCATGCCTAGTCATGTCGCAAAGGCCTCACCTTTTGAAACCTCAATCAGATTAATTCTTTTATTTCTCAATGCTATTACAATGGCTCACTGTATTTCAGTACATGAATGCAGAGGGAATATATTCAAACCATAGCAGCTGGGAACAGCTAGGGGACAAGGGACCATGTGAGTGCTGTGTTAGATCCAAAGTTGTGACAACAGGAAGTGTCCGTTGGCTCTAACCCCAAGATCTGAGAGGCTCACCTTCCTGCTGCTGCAGAAACAAGTAGTTCCACATACACTTGGGCATTAGACCATCTTTGTAGCACTTGCTAAGTAGGGATTTTGCCACCTTTGGCCCAAATTGAAAAAAAAAAATAGGTGAGAATTACAGGGAGCTGTCAGGGAGAGGGAGGACCCATCTACTTCATGATAACGGGATGTGCTTCTGGAGAACTACTTGGGGTGCCTGGAATGTGTCACCTGGAAGATGAGGACATGGGTGTGTGAGATGGCTGTGTGAGAAGCTTCAAAAACATGCCTGCCATAGCTCCCTGTGAGCAGAGAATGAAGGGTGGACTACAGTGACAGCAGCAGGTGTTTTTATAACCAGATAGGCAAAAGCGCCAACTGTGGTGGGTGGGCCAGTGTGTGTGGTGGAAGGCAGCTGGGTCTCCCTACTGGGGCATGGTGCCTGCCTGCGGGGGAGGGGAGTGTGACTGTGAAGGGGGACCACCTAAGGACTAGCTGAGGCGAAGCTGCAGGGTCAGACCCTATCCCACTCAGTTTGGAGGGACCAGCCTTCCCAGAGCTAGCTCAGACAATGTATAATATCTAGAACAAGGCAGGAAGTGTTGTTTCCCTTCCACATGCATTTTGGGTCAGCCTGGGAGTTGGCAGGTGGTGAGGCAAGTGGGTGAGGAAGGCTGAAATGGAATGAGATCTAAAGTTTTGATTTGATTGGACTAGACTTTTTAATACTGGCGAATCAGACTGTTTATTAACACCTACAAGTGACAGAAAAAGGTATGAAGTCTGCCCTAGATTCTTTCAGAGAGGGGGGATTGGATAGAATACATTTAAAAGACAGTGGTAAGGAAAAGAAAAGTGCGATTTCATTATTCCCCTTCACCAGTTTATAAAAAAAAAAATAGCAGGTATAAAATATTGCTTAGCATGGCCATTTGAAAAAAGACACCCCCTAAAAAACAAATACCCTAAGTAGTGCAAAGACTAGCACCATCATTAAATCTTTATGATGGTAAATCTTTATTGCCGTTTGTAGACCAGTCTTGCTTTGCTTTTCAAACCTTGCAGGTGGACTGTCTAGGGGAGCCGAGCGAGGTGTTTCAGGTAGCACTGGAAGTCTTTGCAAAGTCGTTCATTCATCGGTTTACCACATAGACAGTCAAGGCTCACCGGGACCCCTTGAATAGTGGAAAGACATATTTGGTCTACATTAAGCACAGAAATAAGCCAGATAATAAAAAGAAACGCCTGCCTTTTCCACTAACCATCTTGGAGTTCGGCTTCAGGCTCCTGTGCATTCTTCCAAAGTTCTTTCCAATGGTGAACCCCAATTCTTCCTATGCTAATAATACGCAGCTGTCTCTTCTATCATAAGCAGAAAACAGCAGATCCCACTCCTTGAAGCAGCCTGCCCCGAAGCCGCCAACTCAGTCAGACTCCTTCCTTCCCCTGGGGCCCCCCGCCGCTCGGGGACCTTGCTGGCTGGCGGGGCCGCAGCCCTCCGTGTCCAGGGCCTGCCCGGAGCTGTCGCGGGAAGGCGCGCGCGCAGGAGC
>NW_006203410.1:447804-456298 GCF_000334495.1 Tupaia belangeri chinensis | reverse complement strand
GGCGGAGGCGCGAGCTTGCCCCTGCCGCGCCAGGTGCCGGGGGCCCTTCGCTCCGCACCTGCGCCACCTCTGCCGGCCCTCGGGGCAAGTTTGTTGACCCCCTTTTGCGGACATCCTTGACTGGTCAGTGGAGTCAGCTGGGAGGAAGAAGAGCAGACGGAAGCGTGTGGGATCCTGGTCCGGGGTGCGAGTCTCCTGAACGGCCGTTCTGCCCTCTTGGACACCTTTCCAGGCTCTTGCCGACCCAGGTGAGCCAATGCTCTTAGGCACCGGCCAGCCGAGATGGGCTCGGCCCTGCGGTCTGCCTTCTGGGACCTGCTGGAAGACCGGTGCACAGAGTTCCAGAGTGGTTGCAGCCGGGCTCCGGGCAGCGCAGTGTGTGTGTGGCTTCTCTGTCATCAGAGCACTTATTCCTTCCTGCCCACATCACCTGCTCCGGTTGAGGTATTGCAGCGCACTCGGCGCCTTCGCGTGCTGCCAGGTTAAACACCCCGTTTTAGAGGCGATGGCAGGTTAGTTAAAGCGAGTTCCTCCCCATCCACCCCCAGCTTTGGATAATTTGGTCTCTGTCTTCGTCTTAATTTAGTATGAATGTGCTATTTCCTTCTAGCTTTATACTGGTAAAGCAGTGAAGCGGCTTGCTACATTTTTTTTTTCTCGCTCTGAGCCTGTGCACAGAAGGAATTGCAGGCACACAAGCGATGTTACTACCATTCTATTTTAAATACAAACACGGAAAGAAGTACTCTTGGCAGGGTACCAAAGGCGCCTGTACGCTCTGTTATGTAAGTGCTCTTAAAAATATTTGCTCATTGGTAAAGTTATGAGTGATTACCAGAGCATCTAAGAACAGAGTGTGAAGATAAATCAGTACCGTGATTTCTGCTTTAAAACCAAACTTGACTTGAAGAAAAGCATGGTCTTAGCTTGAGATACCCCTTTAATATAATATAGTGCCCTTTAAAAATGTACAAAAATCATCAGATAGAATAGTGAAGCACTTAAAAATAAAATAGATTTGTACAGTCTGATGAAAATCGGTGAGGATTCTTGGACGAAATAGTGACAAGAAAAGCTCTTGCACAGATGTTCCTGCTTTCAAACTAGTGAATGATTTCGTTTTGATACTTGATGGAAACAGTCATTGGGAGTTACCAATAATGAAAGGTCCTCCTTTCCCTCCCCAAACAAAACCTCTACTCTTATTTATGGTATTTAAATTTTTTAGGTCAGAAGACAAAAGTATCAGATCTACTCATGTCTAGCCACCTCCAGTATTTTGTTCTGGTTGGTCTCGGGTGATACCATGGCATGGCATCGGTAATGCTCCAAGCCTTCCTGCCAATTCTAACATATAGTTATTCCAGTGTGTAGACAGGTGAGACGCCCTGGAGAGCAGTGTTTCTTTTAATATGTCACTTTGTATCCTGAGGTGTGGCTACACTGGTTTAAGGCACATCAAGAACATGTGGTTAGAAATTTGGGACCAGCAGTTAGCGTAATGGCTATGTCGCTGGACTCCCACATAGTCGACCGCGGTTCGAGTCTCAGACCCGGTGGCTTAAACTCATGCCAGGCGCGTGTTCTGCATGCCCAAGATCCCGAGAGAAGAATGGAGGAGAAGGGATTGCAGCATGGCCATCCTCCCTGGGGGGTGATTTTTCCTGCTTTCTGTCTCTGTCTCTCTCTGTCTGTCTGGCGAGCGCACATGCCCTATAGCAAAAAACCTCTCAAAAAAAAAAAAAACTTGGAAGAGAAAATTGATGTTGGAAAGATGTATTGGATGTGCCCTTCCATATTGTGACTATTCTTTGACATGTTTTCTGTAAAGAATAGTTCATGTCTATGAGAGACTCATAATTCCAGATATAGTACTCCTGGGAGTCCTAAGTGGTACATTTCATTGGGCAGAGGTGACAGTGAAAGTTGAGTAGTAGTGTCAGGCTATTCCTTTATGTTGACATGATATAATGATCGTGTTGTATTTAAGATTATTTTTTTCTACCCAATTAAAACCTTAGTATGCTAATACGAATTAATAAATGAAGTGCAAAAGCTTTTATTGTTTTAAGAGTCAGAAATAAACCTGGCTGCTGAATCATTGTTTTCTGTCTTCCTTATGTCATTCCAAATATCCCAAGCTGGGAGCCGATCTTATGGATGGTTCCTGAAGGCTTATGTAAGAACTACAACTGTGCTTTTGGTACTCCATTAAACTCCCTGTTTTGGCTATTACGTAATTGACATGGAACTAGATTGTGAAAGCCACAATCGGTGGTGGCTGCACAAGCCCAGTCCCTGAACATGCACTTTTATAATGAATTGCTGCTGCCACATTAGCGGGAACCGTAGGGAGGCTGGTTTGTGAAAAAGAGATAAGAATAGTGTCGTGAGGATTGATGGAACAGGAGACTGTTATGCTTAGTGATTTTCCCGAGATTTGAATGCCGTGGTAGAAACCTCTCGAGTCTTTTATATCTCCCAGCAGAGGCGGGTTGACTGGGGAGCTAATGAATCTTAAGCTTCAGGCTGCTTCCCAGCCCCAGGGAGGGGCACTAACAACGTATTCACTTGGTCATGCCTAAGTTTATATTTGTGGTTTGGGACTCTTCTTACATAGGGAGGATGCTCTTTCCACCCTTCCACCTCCCTATTATAGAAACCTACAGTTCCACAAGCTGTGAATCTGCTTCTGTCTCCAAGTTATGTTCGAATGTTAACTTATAAAATTGTCTTTTCTTATTTTACTATTTATAAAAAGTCTTACAAGAAGATATAAAAGGAAAAGAAAGAAAAGCAATCTGGTTGATCTCGTGGCTGACTTGCTGAGAATATGCGGATTGCTGTCACAGAGGGCTGTCAGAGTGGAGCTGCGGAAATCAGGTGGTTACCTGGAGAACCAGCTCTTTGCCTTGTGATCTCCCGGGAACAGGACTTTTTTGGATCTGAGTGTGAGCTGGAGGTGGAGAAGAGCTGATTCGGGGGCGGGAAAGGGAGGAAAGTGGGTTAAGGCTTCCACATCTCAGAGGCAGGCTGCCAAGTGAAAGAGCAGGGAAAAAAACCAACGGAAAGATGCTACAGTAATAAAAAGGTAATAGGAACAGATAGCATCAGCTCACAGGAGATCTTTCTGAAGCCTCCTTTGGATCCATCCCCAGTAGGAACTGTAAACTGTGAGCAAGTAACACAGACTGAGAAAATATCTTGCAGGAAACATGCAGATTGGGAAGGACCATCAGCAGTTTCTGTGAGTAAGTGGGAGGCTTATTATATCAACCTCACCAAAGGAGGTTGTTGAGAGTTGAGGAGTTTCCCCTTTTCTTTGAAGTGATTTTTCCATCCTATTCGAATTTGGATATCTTGACATCTTATCTTCTTTACTCTTTCTTCTTCCACTAACCCCTATCCCTCATCCATCCATCCCATCCATCAAGACTCTCTCCTCGGGACCAGCAGTTAGCATAATGGCTATGTTGCTGAACTCCCACGTAGTTGACCGAGGTTCGTGTCCCGGACCCGGTGGCTTAAACTCACGCCAGGCGCGTGTGCGTGCATGCCCAAGATCCCGAGAGGAGAATGGAGGAGAAGGGATTGCGGCGTGGCCATCCCCCATGGGGGGTGATTTCTTGCTTTATCTCTCTCTCTCTCTCTCTGGCGAGCGCACACGCCCTATAGCAAAACCTCACCACCCTTCCTCCTTCTAGTAGGTTCTCACAAAAAAAGTCAAAAAAAAAAAAAAAAAAAAAAAAGACTCTCTCCTTGACCAAACTGTAGTCAGGCTCTTTGGAGCCCGCCTCTCAGGTACACTTTAACCTTGACCTGCATGAACCACAACTTGCAGCAGGATTTTCCATGGCCCACCCCCCACCAGGAGACTTGAAAACACTTTAACATGGTTTCTAGCAGTCTAAGGCCATGTGCCTGGAATGACCCAGATCTTTTCAAGTTCCTACCTGGAAAAGCTCAAAGCTACCCCCAGAGAATTTACCTTTCGTTTACTGATACAGGCCTATGACTTTCCTTTTCTTAGAGCATTTATTAAAAACTTACAATTTGTAATAAATTGGGGTCAGCAGATGGCATAGTGATTAAGGTGCTGGACTCCTACTTGGCTATCTGTGGTTTGAGTCCCATATCCGGTGGCTTGAAACTCATGCTGGGAATGTGTGCGTGCATGCCCAAAATCCCGAGAGAAGAATGTAGAAAGAATTGTGGCATGGCCCTCCCTCCAGGAGGTAATTTCTTGCTTTCTGTCTCTCTCTTTTTCTCTGGCAAGTGCACGAGCCCTATAGCAAAAATCTTTCAACAACAAAAACCCAACAAACTTACTCTTACTCTGTATTTCTCTGTCTCTCTCCTTTTTTTTTTTTTTTTGAGAGTTTTTTGCTATAGGGTGCATGCACTTACCAGAAAGAGAGAGAGAGACGGAAAGCAAGAAATCATCCCCAGGGGGGATGGCCATTGCCTCAGTCCCTTCTCTTCCATTCTCCCCTGGGGATCTTGGGCACGCACGCACACGCACCAGGCGTGAGTTTAAGCCGCTGGGTCTGGGTCTTGAACCGTGGTCGACTACCTGGGAGTTCAGCGACAGCCATTATGCCAACTGTTGGTCCCTCTCTGTCTCTTTGAGATATGCCTGTTTTTCCTACCACCCTGTAGTGTCTTTCTTGAAGACCGGAGAACCTTTGATATGTCATCGTCAGGAAAGAGAGGGCTTTATCTTCTAGTCTCTGTGGGAGGGTAGGGGCCTAACTTCGACAAGTATCGCCTAGGAATCCCAGATGACCTAATTGCATTACATTGACCAACCCCTTTACTTACTTTTTGTAACCTTCGACTTTACTCTGCTTGAGCTCACACTTGTTCTCCCTCCTAACCCCTTCCTCTCCTTCTCAAACACCCAGTTACCTGTACATGGAGTGGAGTGGAGCTCAGTTCTGTACTGTAGTAGTACTGGATAAAATCAGTCTTTACTGCCTTTACTGTTTGGCTTTGATTTTTTTTTTTAAATGTCTCAGTGCCAGGCACTGTTCTAGGCTTTAGGCAGAGAGCAGAAAATTAAACAAACAAAAACTGTGTTCCTGAGTAGCTTCCAATGTAATGGAAGGAATCAGATGAACTTGAGTAAAATAGTCACTAGGTAGGAAAGCATTATGGAGAAAAGCAAATCAGATATGGGGGAAAGGAGTGTGAGTAGAGGAATTGTTGTTTCAAGTAATGTGGCCAGGGAAAGCTTAATGAGTGAGGATGTTGAGCAGGGCCTGAAAGGAGCTGGAAGGTAAACCACATGGATGAGGCTCCTGGGAACAGCAAGGATAGACCCTCAGCCCAGAGTGTAACTGGCTTGAGGAGCATAGGAAGCTATTTCTGCAGGCACCCGTGGGGATGCACATGCTAATAGCCAGTATTTTCTCACAACAGCAGCTCTTCCCCTTCCACCACCGCTACCACCACTACTGCCATCGCCAATACCACCTGGGGCTGTGTCAGCAAATGCTGGTGTGTTGCTCTTGTGCCTTAGAAGGTGTGGTGGCTTAGGACCATGGGCCTCTCAGGTTTTGTGGATTCCTGCCTAGACCATTACAATAGTAGGAACAGGGCGAAGGCTGTGTCTTTGTTGATGGTTTCACTGATTGCTGTAGGAAAGGGACTAACAGCCAAGTTCCATTTCAACCTGGAATCTCTGCAGTTGCCCTAAGAATAAATAGAACTTTGGTGGATACAGGATGTTGGCTTTGGGAATCACATTACTCTTTCTTGAGGAATGCCTAAAGGTCCAGAGCAACTTGCTGAGAGGAATTAAGCCAGAGAGAACTGTCTGTCTTGAAGGCAACTTTTGTTAGTTAGGGTTTGAGGAGGGGAAACTGATCAGTGGTTCACTGAGGCTCCCATATGTTTAGCAACTGTCTGCTGGTTTTTAGTTACAGCTTTCCTAGATTTTAGGGGGACAGGGGTGTCTGACCAGGATGGAATAGCTGTTTACTTTTTGAAGCTATTAGCTTATAACCATTTTTTAATTTTTTTTTTGGTGGGGGAGAGGTTTTTGCTATAGGGTGCGTGCACTTGCCAGATAGACAGAGACAGAGAGACAGAAAAGAAGAAATCACCCCCCTGGGGGGAAGGCCACACCGCAATCACTTCTCCTCCATTCTCCTCTCGGGATCTTGGGTACGCATGCACATGCACCCGGCGTGAGTTTTAAGCCACCAGGTCTGGGTTGCAAACCACGGTCCACTGCGTGGGAGTCCAGTGACATAGCCATTACTCTAACTGCTGGTCCCCAATAGCCAAAGAAAAAATCTTATATATAGGGATTCTTTGGATTATTCTCTGGTGGGTAGCAGCCTGAATGAGCATAGATGCAGGTGGGATTAGGAAGGTGGCATTTATAGGAGACGGCTATTCTTGCCTTTTCTCTGTGTCTCCCATTACTTCCTGTGGTTTCTTAGTTTGCAAGTTGTTCTTACGTGCCCTACTGTGTTTGGAAAATGGGGATTTAATTATTCCTTGGTATTGGATACTCTTCTTTAGTTTTTATGAATAGGTCTTCTAATTGGCTTTGTTATATAACCAATTGATTTATATCTATATATATTATAGGAGGGGTGAGAGTCTTCAGAAACTTCATGGAAACTTTGTATTATGAAAAACTATGCATAGATTTCCAAATCATTTTGTACCAAAATAAACTCATACTTTAATTTCAATTTTTCACAAACTTTTTGACACCTCCTCATGTATATTGGTTGTATTATATATAACTAATAGTGTGTTTGTGTGTATGTGTGTGTGTGTATATATATATATATATATGAAGCTTTTGATTCAAATTTTTAACTTACATATTTTATGTCTTTACAACATACAGTATGGTTCACAAAACAGTCACTGTATGTCAAGCAAATTGAAGATAATATCATACACATCATCTTCAACCGATAACTTTCCTTGTTGAGTCTGTTGTTTTTTTTCCCTCTGAACTCACACTCACCTCCCACTGTCCAGCCCTTCTGTATAGTCTCTGATATTTGCACTTGACATCTTTGCTATTATATGTTATAATCTCTCAATTTCTGCCATAAAGTGCAGACATTCAGTATATATTGAGCAGGGACATAACAATGTCTATCTCATAGTATGGCTTGCTTTGCTTAGCATTAAATCTTCTATATTCATCCACTTTATATCAAATGATAGGATCTCATCTTTTTTATTTTTTAATGGCTGTGTAGTATTACACACACACACCACATTTTTCAATCTAGTCATCCATTCTTGGGCGTTTAGTTTGACTCTATGTTTTAGCAATTATGAATAATGATATAATAAACTTGAATGTGCAATTGTCTTTCTGACTGAGTGTTTTCCTATTCTTTGGGTAAATACCCAGGAGTGGTATTACTGGGTCATATGGTAGTTCTATTTGTAAGTTCTTGAGGGATCTCCATATTGTTCTCCACAGTCACTGTGGAGAACTAATTCACATTTCTAACAACAGTGGAGGAGGGTTCCCTTTGCCACAGCTTTGTTAGCACCTGTTGCTCATTCCTTTTTTTTCCGTTATAGTCATTCTAATTGGGGTAAGAGGTTTGTAATTTTGGTTTTGATTTGCAATTTCCTTGTTCTAAGAGATGTTGAACATTTTTTCATATGCCTTTTGGGCATTCATATGTCTTCTTTGAAAAGTCTGTTCTGCTTGCTTCCCCACTTTTTAATTGGATATTTTTCTTTTGCAGGTAAACTGCTTGCATTTTCTAAAATCTATCAGTCATTTATCTGAAACAGAGTTTGTAAATGTTTAATCCCATTACAAGGATTGTTTCTTCATTCTGATTATTGTTTCCTTTGCTGTGCAGAAGCTTTTTAGCCTGATGTAGTCCCACTTGTCTATTTTTGAGATTATTGCCTGTGCTTTAGGGGTCTTATTCAAGAAATCTTTGCCTACTCCAATGCCTTCAAGAGTTTCCCCTGCTTTACTACCAGTAGTTTTGTAGTTTCAGGCTTTATGTTTACACCTTTGATCGATTTTGAGTTGATTTTTGGTAATGGGTGAAAGATAGGGGTCTAGTTTCATATTTCTGCAGGTAGATATCCGGTTCTTCCAGCATCATTTGCTGAAGAGATTTTCTTTGCTCCACCTGATAATGTTAGGCCCTTTGCTACTGGGTGGTCTAGTGTCCTTTGTCAAAGATCTGTTGGCCATATGCTTTGGGGTTTATTTTGGGGTTATCCATTCTGTTCCATTGGTCTATATGCCTGTTTTTGTGCCAGTACCAGGCAGTTTTGGTTTTCACAGCTTTGTAATGTAATAACCTTTTAGGTCAGATAATGAGATGCCTCCTACTTTATTCTTTTTGTGCAATATTGCCTTGGTGATATGGGGCGTTTTATGATTCCAGGCACGTTTTATGATTTTTCCCCCTATTTCTTTCTTTTCTTTTCTTTCTTTTTTTTTTTTTTTTTTTAGAAGTTTTTTCTATAGGACTTCTGTGCT
>NW_006203410.1:427251-447613 GCF_000334495.1 Tupaia belangeri chinensis | reverse complement strand
CAGAGGGTTTTTCAGTTTTGTTCAGGTGGTCTTTTTTTTTTTTTTTTTTTCCCCTATTTCTATGAAGAATGTCTCTGGTAATTTGATTGGAATTGCTTTGAATTTGTAAATTAATTTAGGTAGAATTGACATTTTGATTATACCATTTCTTCCAGTCCAGGAACATGGGATATCTTCCCACTTTTTTCCATTTTTTAAAATCTGAGCTTTCATAGTTTTCCTTATTAAAGGTCTTTCACCTCTTTGATTAGGTTTATTCCTAGGCATCTTGTTATTATTATTTTATGTGACTATTGTAAATGGGATTGCTTTCTTCAGTTCTACATCAGTCTGGTGCTTGTTCATATATAGAAATGCCTTAGATTTTTGTATATTGATTTTGTATCCTGCCATTTTGTTGTATTCATTTATTATTTCCAGGAGTTTTTTTTTTTGTGGATTTTTCTGAATTTTCTATATATGTAGTCATGTCATATGTAAATAGGGATAATTTCATCTCTTCTTTCTATTTGAATGCCTTTTATTTTATTCTCTTGTCTGATTACACTGGCTAGGACTTCTAGTACTATATTAAAAAGGTGTTTAGAGAATGGGCAGCCTTGTCTTGTTTCTGTTTTTAGTGGAAAAACTTTCTGCTTTTCCCCATTCAGTATGATGTTAACTATGGGTTTTTCATATACAGCTTTTATTGTGTTGAGAAATGTCCCTTCTAGGCTGATTTTGCTGAGAGCCTTAATTATAAAGAGAGGTTGTATTTCATCAAATGCTTTTTTTGCATTGACTGATATGATCATAGGGTTTTTTAATCTTTCTTTCTGTTAATATGGTGATTACATTTATGGTTTTGCATATGTCCAACCATGCTTGCATCCCTGGCATAAAGCCTAACTGGTTGTGGTATAGAATCTTTTTAATATGTCATTGTGTATGAATTGCTAGTATCTTGTTGAGAATTTTTACAGATATATTCATCAGAGATATTGGTCTGTATTTCTTTTTGTATGTCCTTGTCTGTTTTGGGATGAGGGTGATAGAAGCTTCATAAAACGAATTTGGGAGGGTTCCTTCCTTTTGTCCTTTTTGATCTTTAGAAATCGTTTGAGTAGAATGAGGGTGAGCACTTTAAAAGTTTTGAAGAATTCAGAAGTGAAACCTTTGGGACCTAGGCTTTTCTTTGTTGGGAGGCTATGTATTATTGATTTAATCTCATTGCTTATTATTGGTCTGTTCGTCTTTGTCTTCCTGATTCAATTCAAATCTTGTTTGTATCCAGGAATTGTCCATCTCATCCAGGTTTTCTTCTTTGTTGGCATTTAGTCGCTTGTGGTATTCTCTCATGATCTTTTGTATGTCGGTTATATCTGTTGTAATATTGTCTGCTTCATTGCTGATTTAATTTATCTGGTTCCTTTTTCTGTTATCCTTAATTAGTCTAGCTAATGGTGTGTTAATTTTGTTTATCCTCTCAGAGAACCAGTTTTGGTTTATTTATTTTCTGTTCTTTTTATTCTCTATTTTATTTATTTCTGCTCTGATCTTTATTATTTCTTTTCGCATGAAATTTTTTGGATTATTTTGTTGTTGTTTTTCTAGTTCTTGAGACATATCATTTGGTTGCTTGACATCTTTCTATTGTTTTCAGCATCCACGTATCTGTATATTTTCAAGGGTACTTTCTGTAGTTGATTTTGAGTTTAAATCCATTACATTTGGAAAAGATGCTTGATATAGTTTCTATAATTTTGAATCTGTAAAGGCTTATATTGTGCTCTATCCTGTGCTCAATGGAGAATCATGTATTTGCTATTGTTAGTTTCAATGACTCTTTTTAAAAGATTAATTAATTACTTCACATTCAATCACTGCATATCACCGAATGTATACCGAATGAACTTCCCCATCATGAACACACTGCATATTGTAGTTGTAGGTCATTCTTAAGTAGTTGTGAGGTCATTCAGGAGTAGGTTGTTTAGCTTCCATGTAGTTCTGTATTTTCAAGGATTTTTTTCTGTAATTGATTTTAAGTTTAAATCCATTGCAGTTGGAAAATGGTTGATATAGTTTCTATATTTTTGAATTTATAAAGGTTTGTATTGTGCTCTATCATGTGGTCAGTCTTTGGAAATATTCAATGTGGGGATGAGAAAATGTGTATTTTGTGATTTTTGGATAAGATGTTCTATAAATGTCTGTCAAGTGCATTTGGTTTATTGTGCCATTTATTTCTTGTGTCTCTGCTTATTTTTTGTCTAGATAATCTGTCCAGAGGCGAAAGTGGGGTATCGAGATCCCCAACAATTAGTGTATTGCAGCCTCTCTCTCCCTTTAGATCTAGCAGTCTTTCACTTACTCTGGTCCTCCAGTGTTGGGTATGTAGTTATATATGTGTTATATTTTCTTGGTGAATTAGTCCTTTAAGTATTACCTAGTGTCCTTCTTCATCCCTTCTTGAAGTTTTTTGTCTCAAAGTCTATTTTGTGTAATATCAGTATTGTGACTCAAGCCTTTTTGTTTTGTTTTCTATATGTATGGAATATCTTTTTCTAGCCCTTCACTTTCAATCTATGTGTCTTTATCAGCGTGGTGTGTTTGTTTTTAAAGTAACAAATAGAAGGCCTTTTATATTTTATGTTATGTTTTGTTTTTATATTTTTACCACAGGGTATGACAGCGTCAGAGAGAGAGAGAGAGAGAGAGAGAGAGAGAGATCAGCTGGGGGAATGGCCACACCAC
The DNA here is from genome assembly GCF_000334495.1 of Tupaia belangeri chinensis. NCBI lineage: Eukaryota > Metazoa > Chordata > Mammalia > Scandentia > Tupaiidae > Tupaia > Tupaia belangeri. The sequence goes on along the minus strand of NW_006203410.1, from coordinate 444,877 downwards.
AGTTTATTCTCTTGGGATTTTGGGTGCACATGTACCCAGTGTGTTTTCCAAACTGCAGGTCTGAGACTCAAACGGCAGAGTTGGCCGTGTGGGATGCAGTGCCTTAACCACTAACTATGCTGCCTACTGGTTCTAGCTACTTTTTTTTTTTTTTTTAAATAATCCACTTGGTCAGTCTGTATCTTTTTCTAAAGAAGTTTTTGCCATAGGGCATGTGCACTCTCTGGAGAGAGACAGAGACAGTGAGAGGAAAAGTCAGAAATCAGTCCCCCGAGGGAAAAGGCTATGCCAAAATCCCTTCTTCTCTATTCTTTTTTTTTTTTTTTTTGAGAGGTTTTTGCTATAGGGCATGTGCACTCGCCAGACAGACAGAGAAAGACAGAGAGACAGAAAGCGAGAAATTACCCCCCAGGGGGGATGGCCACGCCACAATCCCTTCTCCTCCATTTTTCTCTCGGGATCTTGGGTATGCATGCACACGCGCCCGGCGTGAGTTTAAGCCACCGGGTCCGGGACTCGAACCATGGTTAACTACGTGGGAGTCCAGCAACATAGCCATTACACTAACTGCTGGTCTCATCCTTCTTCTCTATTCTTCTTCCAGGATCTTGGGCATATATTCACACATGCTCAGCCTGAGTTTCAAGTGACCGGGTCCAAAACTTGAACCATGGTTGGCCATGTGTGAATCCAATGATGTAACCACTATGCCATCTGCAGGCCACCTGCTGTATCTTTTGGAGAATTTACTCCTTTAATGTTCTACATCATTGTTGGTATTTGTGGACTTACTCCTGCCATATTGTTAGTAATTTTCTTAGTTGTTTTATGTTCTTTGATTTCTCTTTGTTGCACACTCATCTTCCTAATATAGTACTGCCTTCAATATTTCTTGGACAGCTAGTCTAGTGCTGGTAATTTTTTTCAGTTTTTGTTATCTGAGAACAATTTTACTCTGTTTAAAAGATAATCTTGCTGGGTATAGTATTCTTGGTTGAATTTTTTTCTTTCTTTTCTTTATTTTATTTTATTTTATTTTTTGTCTTTTAGTGTTTTGAATGTCTTCCCATTCTTTCTTTACCTGTATTGTTTCAGTTAAGATATCTGATGTTAACCTAATAGGATACCTTTTGTAAGTACTTGACACTTCTCTCTTGCCATTTTTAGAGTATTTTGTCTTTGATTTTTATTAATTTGGCTACCATGTGCCATGGGGAGTATCATCTTATGTTGATTCTATTTGGCATTCTTTGTATTTCCTGGACTTTGATGTCTGTATGTTTCTTTAGATTTGGAAAGTTTTCAGATGATGTTTCACAGAAGAAGTTTGATATGCCTTTACCAACCTCTTTTTTTAATGGAATACCCATTATACGACTATTTGGGCATTTAATGGTGTCTAGTGTTTTCTGTATGTTATTCTCATTTTTGGGGGGTTATTTATTCATTCTTTTTGGTGGATTGATTTATGTCAGAGACACAGTCTTCAAAGTCAGAGCTTCTTTCTTCTGCATGGTCCAAACTGCTGTTAATGCTTTTGGGGAAAATTTTGATTTCTTGTATTGTTCATCTCCAGAAGTTCTGTTTGATTCTTTTTTTAGGGTGTCTTTCTCTTTTTGGAATTCTTCATGTTATGGAATGATTTTCCCACTTCCTTTACTTGATCATCTATTTTTCCCTTGCCTCTCATTAAGTTTGTTACAATGGATGTCTGAATTCTTTTGGGGCCATTTCTGTGAATTCTTTGTGCTGTATATAGTTGGTGTGGAGTTACTCTGTTCCCTTGGGGGAGAGATAGTTTCTTGTATCTCTGCACTGGTTTTTGATCACCTAATGCAGTTCTCATCCCACCCCCTTTTTTTTGGAATAGATTCTATAACATCAGGGCTGTGTGTGGGGTAGGAACAGCCTTATATCTGATGCGTTCCTGGTAGAGGACCATGTCTTCCAGATCAGAGCAGGGTTTATGTAGGCAGCTTCAGGTGATTGATTTCTCTCTCAGCCTCTCAGATCCTGATGAGTTGGGGTAGAGCTTCTTTGCTAAGTTACAAAGCAGGGGCTAGGGGGACTTCAGATTTTATGGGCAGACCTGCAGGGTGAGAAGGCCCCAGTGGAGGAATCAGAACTGACATCCAGTTTGCAGCTCTTTTCACAGCTGGGGTTCAGGAAGCAAATGGTGCAGTGCAGGGTAGGGGACTTCAGATTGTTAAGGAAAACTGGCTTGAGAAGCTTGTTGCTCAGCCACTCTGCTACTGCCTTTGTCCAGCCACCACTTAAAGACATACACTGTCACAGCTAAGCAGCCACAAAGAATTGACAGAGCATAGAATGTAGCCCATGCTTGCTAATGAACCAAAGCTATTAATTTTAAGATGTAGTTGTATAATCAGGTACTTTTCAAACTCTTTATCAATTCTAACCTTTTTTATTGTTTATTTTTTCCCCTTAGATTTTCTTGGTAAACAATTATATCATCTGCTAAATAAGCAGTAAATAATTAGGTGAATGAATAGATAAATATGTTGTTATTTTGGTCTCATTTTTCTATTATTTTGGTCTCTTGTTTTATTAGAGAGTTTAGATAGGAGTAGAAATTAATTCAATCTATTGAGAGTTTTAAAAAATGAGATTGATTATTGTCTTTCAGACAGATGTACTTCCCTTGTCTCAGAGAGAAAGAGATCTCTAGCCCCTTAAAACTTCTCCTTATCAGTGTTGTACCCTTTGTGTATCTACAGGCCTGCCAAACCAGTAGAAATCAGATCCTTTTGAAAGGCAGAAGAGTGTATATACACAGTCTTTATAGTAAGTCAGCAGTGTATGTGATTAGGACCAAACCAATATTAATGACTGGTTGATACTGAGAAGTTTGGCTCATCTACAGAAATGAAAAGCCGCTATAGTGTACGTGTTTTCATAAAGACTGTAATAAGGCAAATACATTTGTCTGGACACAGGCTAATATCAATAGAGTGATTTTAAGTGCTTTTCAATAGCACAGTGGAGAAAGCATGGAATATAGAGCCATGGATTATATGAAATGACAATAAAATAGCAGAAGCAAATAATGAGTACTTAATAGGGAAGTCAAATTTCCACACTTCACTAGATGGCTACAGCAAAGTACTAATCTAAAAACTTAATATGAACACTATCTCTGTTAAATGACAGTATAAAGGAAGTAATCTCAAATCATCTAGAATTGTCTTTGTACTAAGCTGTTTGAAATTACTCAAAATAGCTTCTCAAGATAGGCAGTCTTTGTCTATACACAAATAATTGTCTTCTCAGTTTGGAAATGCTGCCACACATTAAGCCAAACACATTTTTGTGTTCTTAATTCTTATATTCTATCAGCTTATTCTCAGGGAGACTCAGTTGGAGAATTGGAATTATGCAGCAGAATAATTTTAGTTAAAATGTTCATTTCTAAGCCTGATATATTTTTATTAGTCTTGTGTGTTATATTAGGAAGTTTGTATGGTGGACATGCCAAACATTACATTTAATTTCCTGAAGACTCTAGCAAGTATTCTTTAAAAACTTCACATTACAGTGTATTAATTTAACTGGAAGCTAGGAATGCATTTTATAGTAGTGAGCTAATTTGCCTCTACTACCATATTTATGCAGTTACTTTCATATAACTATATTGCCATTTACCCTCAAGCTTCATACTGAAATTTTTGAGCAAAGTTTTAAAATTATTACATTGACAGGGACCAGCAGTTGGTGTAATGGCTATGTCGCTGGATTCCCATGTAGTCGACTGTGGTTCCAGTCCTGGACCTGATGGCTTAAAATCATGCCAGGCATGTGTGCGTGTGTGCCCATGATCCCGAGAGGAGAATGGAGGAGAAGGGATTGTGGTGTGGCCATCCTCCCAGGGGGTGATTTCTCACTTTCTGTCTCTATGTCTCTCTCTGTTTTTCTGGCGAGCACACGTGCCCTATAGCAAAAAAAAAAAAACTCTCCAAAAAAGAGAGAAAAGATTATTACATTGACAGTCACCCAAGATATTACAACAGAACATACGTGTGAGTTAGAACTAATATCTTAGTTTGGAAAATAAAACATCCTAGAGTTGTGGTGTGAACACTTACCTGCTCCAGGACCAGCAGTTAGTGTAATGGCTATGTCACTAAACTCCCATGTAGCCAACTATGGTTTGAGTCCCAGACCTGGTGGCTTAAACTCACGCCGGGAGTATGTGCGTGCGTGCCCAAGATCCTAACAAGAGAATGGAGGAGAAGGGATTGTGGCGTGGCCAACCCCTCTGGGGGATGATTTCTTGCTTTCTGTCTCTCTGTCTCTCTGTTTTTCTGGCAAGCGCACGTGCCCTATAACAAAAACCTTCAAAAAAAAAAAAAAAAAAAGGTTAGTCAGACACTTGTTTCAGGCACAAAATGTAAGAAAACAGCAAAAACCCCACTAAGAAAAGTAAAATTTCATACCGTTTAAAAAACTAAAAATTAATGCTAAAGTCCATGATGAACAAAACATCAACATTTTAAAGAAGACAGAATCAGTTTAAATGATGTTTCTTTTGGTGACCTGCTCCAATATGGCTTGCCATAGTACTGTTACTGATCTCCTCTATTTATTGATAATTTTTTAATATTTTGTTCATCATGGATTTTTGCACTAATTTTAATTAAAAATATTATGTTAAGATATTTATCTTGGAAGTAGATCTGTAATGTTGGAGTAAGGGTGCTCTGAAAATCTACTCACAATAGCAATGAGAACACCAGCAAAAATTGCAAGAATAAACTGCTTTAGAATGCTAGAAATTAATCAAAGGCTTGCCACAATCTGAGGAATGTTTATGCAAAAAATAAAAAAAGAACTGAATCTCATAACAGTAGTGAACTTTGTGGCATTTAAACTTAGCTTATTTCCGGTCTCCTTTTCCTACCTCCATAATAGCCCTGAAAGCTAAGAGTATAGACACCACTGAAGAGGACAGAACAGGTTTATTGCTCTCTGAAAGCCTTATTCTCAGAAAATTGTCACTATATGACCTGTCTGGAAGCTCTCTGAAAAACTCTATGTGCAAAGCTTATGTGTATTTCACCACCTAGAACTTGTTCTGTGCGAACAGTTCTAGGCATTTGTTGATAATAATTAGCAGTAGTCATTTAACATCACAGCTGCCTGAGGTGGTGACATCAGTTGGATTTAACAATAGAAGGTTGACCAAAAACTCAAAAGGAAAGCCTGGGAAGGAAATACCCACAGAAAGCTTTGAAAAGCTTTGACAAAAAAAAAAAAAAAGGGACCAGCAGTTGGCATAGTGGCTATGTCACTGGACTCCCATGTAGTTGACCGCGGTTCAAGTCCTGGACCTGGTGGCTTAAAATCATGCTGATCATGCTGGGCACGTGTGCGTGTGTGCCCAAGATCCCAAGAAGAGAATGGAGAAGGGATTGCGGCATGACTATCCCCCTGGGGGGTGATTTCTTGCTTTCTTTATCTCTGTCTCTCTTTCTGGTGAGCGCACACACCCTATAGCAAAAACCTCTCCAAAAAAGAAAAAAAAAAAAGCTTTGACATAATTCTGTGACTTTAGAAGGCCCATATGGATAGGACTACGAATGACTAGCTGACATTGAGGGTCTGCACAACTAGGACAAAGACTGAGGCAGAGTCGTAAATTGCCTATTGAAGTGTTGAAAGCACGTTTATATATATATACACACACACACACACACACACACACTCCCTTCAGCAAAGGCTGTGAGGCATATTGGTTCAAGGCATTTAAGCAAATCTCTGCCCCATTATTAGCTGACTACTGAAGATAGACTTCAGCTAGATTTTGGTTGCACATGATAAAAAAAAAATAGGCTTTATATAACTAGTCCAGGAAATGGACAAACAGTGATAGGAACAACAGAAGTAATGAACATCAATGACAACATACCTTTGAGGCAGCTGTAATATGATTTTGAAAGTTATATAAAATCCAGTTTTAAACACAGAATTATAATACACAAAGAAATAGAAGTATATGGGTCATACACAGAAAAATAACCCAATCAGAAATATCTCTGAGAAAGGCCATATATTGGACTTAATAGACAAACATTTAAAATCAGCTATTATGAATGTGTTCAAAGAGCTTAAGGAAATATTGTGTGAAGAATTGAAAGTGTGGAAATGATGTCTCACCAAATATAGAGTATCGATAAAGAGATAAACATTATAAAAAATTAACAAAGCAGAAATTATAGTTTTGAAAATATAATTAAAATGAAAAAAAAAAAAAACCAAGTTACTAGAAGGGAGATCGACAGCAGATTGAACCTAGCAGAAGAAAGAATCAGCAAATTTGTACATCAGTCATTTGAAATTATAGTGTGAAGGTCAGAAAGCCAAAAGAATAAAGAAAAATGAGCAGAATCTTAGACATTCAGGATACTATCTTAAGTACCAACATATGCATAATGGAAGTTTTGAAGCAAAGGAGAAAGGGTACAAAAAGTTTTTTGAGGAGACAATGATTGAAAACTCCCCAGATTTAACTTTAACCACTAATCTGCACATCCCAAAAGCTTACTCACCAGATGTCTGTGCCCCTTGACCTTGGGCCTTCAAAATTGACAGCTGAATAAACCTCTATCCTTTATAAATCTTCCAGACTCAGATATTTCTGTTACTAGCAACAGAGAAGGAGCTAAAACAATCATGTACAAAGAATCTTTAATAAGATTAATAGCTGACTGCCCATTAGAAATCATGACATCTGGAAGACAGTGAAATCATATACTCAGAGTGCCAAAAAGAAATACACTGTTCAATATCCAGCAAAACTAACCTTCAGAAAAGAAAAAGTTAAGACATCTCAGAAAAACAAACAGAAAATGTGTCACTAACCAAGCTGCTCTACAAGAATTGTTAAAGAGAGCCTTTCAGATGGCAGTGAAAGAATACTAGTCGGTTACTCAAATCCACAGAAGAAATAAAAAAAAATACCAGCAAAAGTAGTAATATAGTGGCTGGCAGGTGGCATGGTGGTTAAGGATACTGAACTTTCACATGGCTCACCATGGTTCAAGTTCTGGACCTGGAAGCTTGCTTTCTCACTTTCTCTCTCTCTTTCTCTCTCTCTTTCTCTCTCTCTTTCTCTCTCTCTTTCTCTCTCTCTTTCTCTCTCTCTTTCTCTCTCTCTTTCTCTCTCTCTTTCTCTCTCTCTTTCTCTCTCTCTTTCTCTCTCTCTTTCTCTCTCTCTTTCTCTCTCTCTTTCTCTCTCTCTTTCTCTCTCTCTTTCTCTCTCTCTTTCTCTCTCTCTTTCTCTCTCTCTTTCTCTCTCTCTTTCTCTCTCTCTTTCTCTCTCTCTTTCTCTCTCTCTTTCTCTCTCTCTTTCTCTCTCTCTTTCTCTCTCTCTTTCTCTCTCTCTTTCTGTCCCTCTCTGATCAAATTAAAATAAATAAATAGAGTTAAATAAAGCAATTCTTTTAAAAAAGTAATTATATAGGTATATAAAAAAGTATAGACCACTAAGAAATAATAATAATATATATCTAAAAAACAAGGAAATTAAAATGATATACTGAAAAAAATCTAACACAGAATAAGATATTATTGGAGGACTAGAGGGAAAAAAGATACATAGAAAAGAAATAGCAAAATATGGAAGTAAATCCTGCCATACCAATAATTGCTTTGGATGTGAACAGATTGAATGCTCTAATAGAAAGGCAGAGATTATCAGACTAAATTGAACATGATCCAGTTACATACTCCAACACTCACTTTATATTTAAAGGCACACATACTTTGAAAGTAAAAAGATGGCATGAGATATGTCATGCAAATATAATCAAAGGGAGTTGCTGGGACCAGCAGCTGGCATAATGGCTATGTCACTGGACTCCCATGTAGTCAATGGTGGTTTGATTCCTGGACCTGGTGGCTTAAAATTCATGCTGGGTATGTGTGCATGCATGTCCAAAATCTTGGAGGGAACGGTTTGAGTGTTGGCCTCCCCCCCGGGGGGGGGGGGTGATTTCTTGTTTTCTGTCTCTCTAGTGAGTACACCCACTCTATAGCACAAATCTCTCTAAAAAATGAAAAAAAAAAAAGGAGTTGCTATACTAATATCAGGCAAAATAGATTTTAAGTAAAAAAACAATAACAGATAAGAGATCACTACATATTGTTAAAGGCATCAAATAATCAGGAAATTAATTGCAAACATATGTGCATTTAACAATAGCTCCCCAAGATACATAAAGCAAAAACTGACAGAATTGAAAAGTGAAATAGAAAATTCAACAATAATAGTTGGAGATTTAAATACTCTACTTTCTATAATAGATTGAAACTGACTAGAGATTAGCAAGGAACTTGAAGACTGGAGGAATTCTATAAACCAACTAGACCTAATAGACATCTAAAGAATACACCATCCAACTATAGCAGAAAACACATTGTTAGCAAATGTACACACAATTTTTTTTAAAAGACCACAGACTACATTGAAATGAATTTAAAAGGATTGAAATCATGAAAAGTATATCCCCTGACAATAGTGAAATGATACTAGAAAATTTTTTTATATTTGGTATTAATTTTTGCTTTTGCTTTTAGATGTCTTCCAAATGTTCTTTAATGAGCAGGCATTACTTTTACAAATATGAGAATAATAACAATTTTAAATTAAAACAATCATTTTTTTCTCTCATATTTCCACTGTTTCCAGTCCTACTCATTGTTGTTACACAGAAAAAGTAAGTTCTCTCTTCTAGATGGAAAGCCTATTAATATTTAAAAAGATCTCTCCAATTCTCCCTGGGTCTTCCCTTTATTTTTTAAAAATTCTTTTTTATTTTATTTTATATGTTCAATCACTATACATCACTTAGTTTAAAAAGGGAATTTACCCAACATGAATATATTTCAGTCCAGTTGAGGATGCTATCCACATTATCATCAACATGGTTTATCATAATAAACTGTTTTTGTGCCTCTCTCTTTTTCTTTCTAATTTCCTCCCCTACACTGTCCCCGTCTCCTGCCCTCCTCCCACACTGTCTCCAGTTTCCACAGCTATTTTCAATGGTTTTATGTCCTCAATCTTTCTGTCTCTACCATAGAGTACAGACAGTCGGTGTGTATATATATTTTTGCATTTTATTTTATTTTATTTTATTTTATTTTATATTATTTATTTATTATCATCATAAACTTGTTTATATTACATTGAATTGCATATAACTTTGCAGTGTATTACATTGTTTTTTCAAAAGGGATTGCCATGCATGTCAGTCAGTACAGAGACGTTAAAATTACCACTTCATCATTCAATATCTTTTCATTGTTTTTCCTGAATTAAATGTTTTTAAGGTTAAAAAAAATTAAAGAATGAAGTACTTATCTATATACTTTGCATGAAAAGAAGTATTTTTCAATGTTAATGTTTTTGCTAAATAGTAATTCTATAAAACAAGTAAATATTGGGCTCCCTTTACATTAAGATATTTATTTAAAAGGAAATTTTTCTAGTTGCTTAATTTCCCATTTCAATCTGGTTTTATATACGTGTGTGTGTGTGTGTGTGTGTGTGTACACATATACAGTATCAATTATTGCTTGAATAGAATCATTACTGAGTAAAAAAAGTCAAAAAAGCATTTTTCTATAAAATAGTTCTAATACAACAGCTAATTAACATACTATTTATTTGTGGCACAATGCATTCTATAGCTGCTATTTATAGTCATTCTATTTTAATATTTTCTTCATCAACTTGTAAACAGAAGGCCAGATTAAAAGGAAGATGGAAAAACTCAAGTGGGCCAATGTTGCCTGAAAAAAAGATGTCAAATATGCTTCACCATGGGGGCCATCGAGAAGACAAAACTGCACAGACTTCCCAACACCCTTCCAAATTACCAATTTCATTAAAGTTTATATATATTTTAAATGTATGTTTTATATTCAATCACTATACATCACTACAGCTTATAAATTTACCCAACATGAATACACTTCACACCAATCCAGTTAAAGATACCATACAGTTTTCATCAATAATCATTCATTTCTGCATCCCATAAATGTCTTGTCCTTCCATTTTTCTCCTTAATTCCTTTTTTTTCATTCTCCCCCTCCCATGATTCTATATACTTTAATCCTTCCGTTTCCACCATAGAGTGCAAACATTTGGTATATATTAAGTGGAGACATACAATGTCTGTCTTTCACTCGCCAGTAAATCTTCCATAGTTGTCCACATTCTATCAAATGCAATGGCATTAAAGTTTAATTTTGCAGATTTGTCCCTCTTCTACCTATATAAACACTGAAAACAGAAGGTATTTTCAGACAGGAGGCTTGTCTACGTATATCAGAAAATGTTGACGACACCAGTATAGAGCTAGGGTAGTTTACAAATTGAAAAGACATGTACTTTCTTTCAAATGGATCAGCTGACAAGTAACAAATTATAAAAGAGCACATTTCATAGACAAGAAATCTGGTGGCAGCGATTTGGATGCCAAAGCAAGTTTTATGAACTTATTGGTATAAGTTAATTGTGTATTTAATAAAGATGCAATTTCAGAGACAGACATCAATGTAGTTTCTTTTATTACTCTGTTATTTCAAAGTTCTGGTGCAGGGCAGAGCTTATCTAAATTTTCTCTTCTACATCTGAGATTCTATTTTCTGTATGATCTAGTCTGCTTTTAATACTTTCAAGGGAAATTTTGACTTCTTGTATTATAGCCTTCATCTCTAACAGTTCCATCTGATTCTTTTGTAAAGTGTGAAATTCATCTTTCAGATCTTGCATGAATTTCCTCACCTCCTGGAACTCTTCAACTCCTTTCTCCTTCCTCTTCAGCAGTTCCTTGTCTCTCTTCTCTTCCATCTCTGTAAGCTTTGCCATTATGAATGTTCTGAATTCTTTATCAGACATTTCCATGACTTCCATTGAACTGTGTGTGGAGGAAGAGGAGTTATTCTTTTTCCTTGGAGGAGAGGTATTTTCCTGCTTCCCCATATTTCTTGTGGTCCTGCAGCGATTTCTAGTCATCTGGTGGATGGTCGGCTTCTTCCCAAACTTGGAAGTTCAATCACGTGAGTTTTCTATGCTGGAGGCTGGCTGAATTATCAGTGGGACCTCTTCATTTCTCCATTTCCCCCAAAATGGCTAGATCGCAGGAACCATGGAGCTGTCGCTGGAAGACAGCCTGTTCTGTTCCCTTCTGCCTTTCCACGTGAGTTTTCTATGCTGGAGGCTGGCTGAATTATCAGTGGGACCTCTTCATTTCTCCGTTTCTCCCAAAATGGCTAGATCGCAGGAGCCATGGAGCTGTCTCGACAGTCGGTATATGTTAAGTGGAGACATACAATGTCTCTGTAACTTGCTTCACTCAGTGATAAATCTTCTGTATTTGTCCACTTTCTATCAAATGCCAGGATCTTATTTTTTTTTTTATGGATGAACAGTATTCCATGGAGTATATATGCCACACTTTTTGAATCCATTCATCTGTTTGTGGACATTTGGGTTGGTCATTTGGGTTCCATGTCCTAGCAATTGTGAATAAAGCCACAATACCCAGGAGTGGAATTGCTGGATTATATGGTAGTTCTATTTGTAGGTTTTTGAGGAACCTTCATGTTTTTCTCCACAGTGACTGGACTAATTTACATTCCCACCAACAATGTATGAGAGTTCCCCTTTCACCACAGCCCCATTAACACTTACCATTTTTTGTATTTTTAATTTTTGCCATTCTGACTGGGGTTAGGTGGTATCTCATTGTGGTTTTGATCTGCATATGCCTTATGATGAGGGGTGTTGAGCATTTTTTTCATATACTTTTTGGCTCTTTCTATGTCTTCCTTAGGGAGTTGTTTGCTCAACTCATTTTCCTAACTTTTAATTAGGTTAATTATTTCTTTTTGGGTAAGCTGCTTGAGTTCCACGTGTATTCTGGTTATCAGTCCGTTTTTGGAGGCATAGTTTACAAAATGTCCTCCCATTCTTAGGGTTGTCAATTCACACTAATTACTGTGTCTTTTGCTATGCAGAAACTTCTTAATCTGATGTATTCCCATTTGCCTATTTTGGGGATTTTTTTTCTTGTGCTTTGGGGACTTATTTAAGAAGTCTTTGCCTACCTCAATGTCTCCCAGAGTTTCCCCAGTATTTTCCACCAGTAGTTTTATTGTTTGAAGTTGTAGGTTTAGAACTTTGATCCACTTTGAGTTGATTTTTGTTAATGGTGAAAGATAGGGGTCCAATTTCATTTTTCTACAGGTGGATACCCAGTTTTTCCAGCACTGTTTGTTAAAGAGGTTTTCCTTTTCCCACTGAATTGACTGGTACCCTTTGTCAAAAATCAGTTGGTTTTATATTTTAAAGTTTATTTTGGGGTCTCTATCCTGTTCCATTGGTCCACCTGTCTGTTTTTGTGCTAATACCATGCTGTTTTGATTATCACAGCTTTATAATATATTTTGGGGACAGGGAGTGAGATGCCACCCAGTCCACTCTCATTCTGAAGGATTGCCTTGCCAATATGGGATCTTTTATGACTCCAGACAAATTCTGTGATTTTTTTTTTCCAGATCTGTAAAGAATGTCTCTGGTAATTTGATAGAAATCATGTTACATATGTAGATTAATTAAGTTAGAATTGCCATTTTGATTATATTTATTCTTCTAATCCAGGAATGTGGGATGTCCTTCCATCTTTTCATGTCATTTTCAGTATCTTTTTAAAGATTTTTACAGTATTTCTTGTAGAGGTCTTTGACTTCCTTGGTTAGATTTATCCCTAGGTATCTTATACATTTCGTGGTTATGGTAAAAGGGATTAGTTTCTTTGGTTCTGCCTTGGTCAGTTTGTTTTTTGTAGATAAAAATACTATCAATTTTTGTATGTTGATTTTTTATCTTGCCACTTTACTGTATTCATTTATTACTTCGAGAAGTTTTTTTCATGGTTCTTCTATGTATATCATCATATCATATGCAAATAGAGATTGTTTCAGCTCTTCCTTCCCTATTTGAATGACTTTTATATTATTCTCTTTTCTGATTGCATTGGCTAGGACTTCCAGCACTACATTGAAAAGGAGTTGAAAAAGTGGGCAGCCTTGTCATGTACCAGTTTATAGTGGAAAAGCTTTCAGTTTTTCCCCATTCCGTATAATGTCAGCTATAGGTTTTTCATAGATGACTTTTATTGTGTTGAGAAATGACCCTTTTGTGCTGATTTTGCTAAGAGTCTTAATCATGAAATGATGTTGTATTTTGTCAAATGCTTTTTCTGCATCGATTGAAATGATCATATAGTTTTTATCTTTCTTTCTGCTAATATGGTGTATTACGTTATGGTTTTTTTTTTTTTTTTTTGAGAGGTTTTCGCTATAGGGCGCGTGCGCTTGCCAGACAGACAGAGAGAGACATAGAGACAGAAAGCACGAAATCACCCCCCCAAGGGGATGGTCACGCCGCAATCCCTTCTCCTCCATTCTCCTCTTGGGATCTTGGGCACACACGCACATGTGCCCGGCATGAGTTTTAAGCCACCGGATCCGGAACGCGAATTGTGGTCGACTACATGGGAGTCCAGCGACATAGGCATTACACCAACTGCTGGTTCCCTTACATTATGGTTTTGTGTATATTGAACCACCCTTACATACCTGGTATAAAGCCTACCTAGTCGTGATAAATAATCATTTCTATATGTTGTTGGATACGATTTGCTGGTATCTTGTTGAGAATTTTTGCATCTATATCCATCAGAGATACTGGTCTGTAGTTTTCCCTTTTTTTCTTGTCTTTGTTTTGGAAATGAGGATGATGGAGGTTTCATGAAATGAATTTGGGAGGATTCCTTCTCTTTGGATCTTTAGAAATGGTTTGAGTGGAATGGGGGTTAACGCTTCATTAAAAATTTTGTAGAATTCAGAAGTGAAGCCATCAGAACCTGGACTTTTCTTTTTCGAAAGGTTATTTGTTACTGATTCAATCTCATTGTTTGTTATGGGTCTGTTCAGGCATTCTATGTCCTCCTGATTCAATGTTGGTAGATTATCTAGGTCTAGGGATTTGTCCATCTCATCCAGGTTTTCTTGTTTGTTGGTATATAGTCGCTCATAGTATCCCCTAATGATGTTTAGTATATCTATACTGTCTGTTGTAATATTGCCTCGCATTTTAAAGCCTCTAAGAAGTCCTACAGTAAAGAAAGGTGCTTAATTGGCTTAACTCTGTATTTCTCAAAAAATTTGCCACAGGGACATATTTCTCGTGTATGTGTGCATTTTTCCCCCATGCACACACACACATGCTTTCATAAAATGCAGTTTGGAACATACATATTCATGAACCTTACAGACTACAGGAGTGGACAGTCATTATCCAGAGAAAATAGATAAGGCTACATTAACGAACTGAGGAAATTGCTCTTAAGGGATAGTGGTGCTGAAGCAGGAGTGACTCCATCTTGGAGGAGTGCCTCCATTATAAACTGTTAAATTCCTATGACTAAAAACTTGCCTTTACTTTTGCCTAAGAGCAAATAGAGTGATTAACACTCCTATTGTCTTTTTTTCTTCTGAAACATTTTTTTAATTAATTAATTTACATTCATTCCCTGAGCATCATCACAGCATACAAAATATTATTCTCATCCAGAATATACTGCATAGTGGCTTCATCATACATGTTGTCATCAATAATTTTCCATTTCTAATTATATATATATAATGTTTATATATATATATATATATATATTTTTTTTTTTTACCCCTATTTCTCACCCTCTGCCCTTTCCTACCCTCCTCTCACACTATCTCCGATGTCTACAGTTGTCTTTCATTCCTTTACCCCCCAAATTTTATTGATCACACAATTTCTTAATTAATCTAACTACTTTCAATAGCAAGTTCAGCTGGTAATTTCAAGAAAGGCAGTTTTGAATTGGTAAGGAAATTTGCTTAAAACTTAAAGCCTAGAAACAGGTTAGTATTCTGTTCAAATAGTAGGTACATGAACCTATTGACAGCTGAAGACAGGACAAAACCTCTTAAAACCGGACAAGAAAGCCTAGAAGAAAAACAGCAATATTTTAGTCAAAAGTCACAGGAAGCTATTCACCAGTTCAGTCTCATGTAATTAATCTTATCTTCTGTTGTGGTTCGATCTTCCCAATTGAATTCTGAGATATAATATTCAACTCCAGACTTGTCCCTATGATTAAGTTGGCCATTTTCTTAGTTTTTGAACACTTATTTCTGTGTGATTACATTTAATTTTCCTGACATAGCACTCCCTTGAGAACTTTTTGGAGACCTGGTCTAGTGCTGGTCAGTTCTTTCAGGTTTTGTTTATCTGAGAATGTTCTTGTCTTTTCTTCCTGTATGAAGGATAATCTTGCCAGTAGAGTATTCTTGGTTGAAATTGCTTTTTCCTTAACACTGAATATATTTTCCCATTCTTTCCTCGCTCGCACTGTTTTCGATGAGAGGTCTGCTGTTAGTCTGATGGGATATCCTTTGTAGGTAACTTGCTGTTTCTCTCTTGCCAATCTTAGTATCTTGTCTTTGTGGTTTTGGTCAGTCTGGCTATGTGTCTCTGAGATGATCTTTTTGGGTTGATTCTATTTGGGGTCCTTTGCATTTCTTGGGACTGGATCTTTGAGTACCTCAAAGGTTTGGAAAATTTTCTCAGAGGATTTCATGGAATAGATTATCAATGCCCTTATGAGTCTCTTCACCTTCTAGGATGCCAATTATCTGGCTGTTTGGACGTTTGATGGTATCTAGTATTTCTTGTATATTGTTCTCAAATTTTTGGGCCGTTTTCTTAGTCTTCACGGTGGATTTTTCTAGGCCAGCAATTTTCTCTTCTACATCTGAGATTCTATTTTCTGTATGATATAGTCTGCTTTTAATACTTTCAAGAGAGATTTTGACTTCCTGTATTATAGCCATTATCTCTAACAGTTCCATTTGATTCTTTTTTAAAGTGTGTAATTCCTCTTTTAGATGTTATAAGAATTTCCTCACCTTCTGGAACTCATCAGCTCCTTTCTCCTTTCTCTTCTTCAGTTCATTGTCTCTCTTCTCTTCCATCTCTTTTAGCTTCACCATTAGGAATGTTCTAAATTCTTTATCAGACATTTCCATGATTTCCACTGAACTGTCTGTGGATGAAAAGGCGTTATTCTTTTCCCTTGTAGGAGAGGTATTTTCTTGCTTTCCCATATTTCTTGTGGTCCTGTGGTGATTTCTAGTTATCTGATGGAAAGTGTGTTTCTTCCCAAACTTGAAATTCAATCTGAGCATCCAGGAGCATGCAGAAAAGGAAACACAGAGAGAGAAACAACAGCAACAAAAACAACCAAGAAACAGAGAAAAAGAGTAGAAAAAAAATATAAAAAAATCAAGCAAAAATTATAAAACTGCACAGCGTGCTTGCACTCTGCATGAAATCACTAGTTTTCAGGAGCTATGAAGGTGTTTTCTGAGGCCTGTTCCCTTGTCTCTCCTGGGTTGGGAGGAGGAGAGGGGATTATTAACTAGATAAAGGGAGAGAAGGGGCTGAAAGCCGAGAGAATGCTTTACCTTAAAAATTTTTAAAAAGGAAAAATTACAAAAAAAAAGAGAAGACAGAGACAGAGGTAGAGAGAGACAGAGGTAGAGAGAGGCAGAGGCAGAGGGAAGGCTTGAGGGAGCTCCTACCACTAGAGTTTGTGGACTGGAGGCTGAATTATCAGTTGAAAATCTTCATTTCTTTTTTCCCTGAAATCACTAGTTTTCAGGAGCCATGAAGGTGTCTTCTGAGGCCTGCTTCTTTGCCTCTCCTGGGTCCGAGTAGACCTTTTCTTTTTTTTTTTTTTTAAAGAATCACTTTTTAAATCTTTATTTATTTATAATTGACTCCATTCTGAGGGCCTCAGTAGGACGCTTCTCCTCTTCTTAATTAGTCTAGTTAATGGTATATAAATCTTGTTTATCTCTTCAAAGAGCCAACTTTTGCTTTAATTTATTTTCTTTTTTTTTTATAATTTATTTTTTATTATAATTTTTTTTCCATCACAACACACAAATGAATTTTCCATCCAAAATACACTGTGCATTGGCTCAATCAAGCACATCAACATACATGTTCTCAGCAAATAATTTCCCAATTCTTATGTCCTGCATACCTTGCCTTTTGTTTTGCCATCCTTGATTCCCCATCCCCCACCCTCTGCTATGACCCATCCTCCTCCCACATTGTCCCTGGCATCCATGGTTGCCCTCCATGCCTCCCCCCTCCCCATTCAAATGATCTGCCAGTGAACTTAATTAGTCTAAATATATCCAATAGTTATCATAGCTGACACATACCTATACATGAACTCAAGTCTGACTTTAGTCATAAACCCCAGTGAGTAGAAAGAGCATACTATAAAGTAGAACCCAGCTGGGCCCATACAGCTCACTGCAGTCATCAAATATGCATTTAAAAAAAATGGTACGAATAGTTTTACCATCCTTTTCTTTTTTTTCCTCCTGCAACTTTTCTTTTTTTTTTGTTACCTAACATTCATTCCCTGAGCATCATCACAATGCACTAAATGTAATTTCCCATCTAGAATAAACTGCA
>NW_006203410.1:423967-426686 GCF_000334495.1 Tupaia belangeri chinensis | reverse complement strand
TTGTTGTTTTTCCAGTTCCCTGAGGCATGATGTTAGTGTGTCTCTTTGCCAACTTTTCATCTTTTTCTTATTCACCCTAATTGCTATAAATTTTCCTCTTATGACTGCTTTTGCATTTTCATACAGATTATGGACATTCATGTACTTATTATCATTTGTTTCCATAAATTTTTTCAATGCAGTCTTATTTTTGTTTTTGGTAGTTGTTAAGTCATTCATGAATAGATTGTTTTCCATGTGTTTATGTATTTTTGAGGATTTTTCCTGAAATTAATACCAACTTTAATTCCATTATAGTGAGAGAAGATGCTGGGTATGGTTTCTATGCCTTTAAATCTGTAAAAGCTTTGTTTGTGCCCTATCATGTGGTCAGTCTTTGAAAACGTTCCATGTGGGTGTGAGAAAAATGTATATTTTGTGGATTTTGGATGGAGAGTTCTATAGATGTCTGTCAGATTGTTATAGTCTACTTTAAGGTCTATTTAATTTATGGTATCATTTAGGTTCTGTACCTCTTTGCTAATTTTTTGTCTAGCTGATATGTCTAAAGGAGATAATGGGGTGTTAAGATCCCTAACAAGTAGTGTGTTGCAGCCTATTTCTTCTTTTAGATCTAACAGTCTTTCATATATTTCGGTACCCCTGAGTTGGGTGCATAGATGTTTATAAGCATTATGTTTTCTTGATGAATTAGTCCTTTTACTGCTATGTCTGTAATTACTACTGATAATGCCCTTCTTTATCTCTTAGTTTTTGTCTTAAAGCCTATTTTGTCAGAAAACAGTATTGCGACTCCAGCCCTTTCTTGATTTCCATTTGCATGGACGATCTTTTGCCAGCTCTTCACTTTTAGTCTATGTATGTCTTTATCCATGAGGTGGGTTTCTTGTAGGCAACAGCTAGAGAGTTTTTGGTTTTTTTTTTTTTTCTTTTTTTCTTTCTTTCTTCTTCTTCTTGTTTTCTTTTTTAATCCATTCAGCCAGTCTGTTTCTCTTGGTTGGAAAATTTAACCCATTAATGTTTAATGTTATTACCAATATTTCTGAACTTGTCCCTAACATCAAGTTAGTCATTTTCATGGTTGTTTTTGTTCTCTTATTTCTGTTTGTCTAACTTTAGTTTTCCTGGTATAGTGCTCCCTCCAGAAATTCTTGAAGAGCTGGTCTGGTGTTGGTAAATTCTTTCAGGTTTTATTTGTCTGAATTTTTATTTTTATTTTTATCTTTTGTTACCATAAGAAGGATAATCTTGCCAGGTATAGTAGTCTTGGTTGAAATTGTTTTGCATTTAACACTTTGAATATATTTTCCCATTCTTTTCTTGCCTACATTGTTTCCGATGAGAAGTCCGATGTTAGCCCTATGGGATAATCTTCGTAAGTAACTTGACATTTCTCTCTTGCCAATTTTAGTATCTTGTCTTTGTCTGTGGTTTTGGTTAATTTGAATATTATCTGCCTTGGAGAAGATCTTCTTGGGTTGATTCTATTTGGGGTCCTTTGTATTTCTTGGGTTTGAATCTTTGAATGCCTCTCTAGGTATGGAAAGTTTTCTTCTAGGATTTTATGGAATAGATTAGGAATGCCCTTATTAGTTTCTTTACCTTCTGTGATACCAATTATCCAGATGTTTGGGCACTTAATGGTATCTAGTATTTCTTGTATATTGTCCTCATATTTTGGTTATTTTCTCAGTCTATTTGGTAATTTTCTTTTCTAGGGCAGAGGTTTTATCTTCTCTATCTGAGGTTTTGTCTTCTATATCTGAGATCTGATCTTCTACATGATCTAATCTGCTTTTAATACCTTTAAGGGATATTTTGATTTCTTGTATTACAACTTTCATCTCTAAGAATTCTGTTTGATTCTTTTTTATGGTATCTATTTCTTCTTTCAAATTGTGGAAGGACTTCCTCATCTCCTGGAGCTCGTTGTCTCTTTTCCCTTGCATCTCCAGGAGTTCATTATCTCTTTCCTCTTGGATCTCATTTACTTTTGTCACTATAAAAACTCTGAATTGTTTATTTGACATTTCCACGAGTTCTACTATATTGTCTGTAGATGATGAGGACTTGATCTTTTCCCTTGGGGGATAGATATTTTCTTGTTTTCTGAAATTTTTTATGTCTCTGTGATGGTTTCTGGTTATCTGTTGGATTATACATTTCTTCCTGAATTCTTTGAGTTAATTCTGAGCATTCAAAGGAATTTGGGAGGAGGTGATCGGTGATCTCTCTGCTGCTTTGTCTCCATGATGCTCACTCAGCAGCTTAAACTGTTGTTGTGGACCTGGAAAACTCAAAGGCCTCCCTGTTTCTAGGGAACCAATATACCCATGATTGAGCTGCTGAGTTTCAAGTGAGGAAGACAGAAGGTGTTGCACAGTGTACATTGCAAACCACTCACTTCTGGAAACAATAAATTCTGAGAATTCAAAGGTGTGTGGCAGGGAATGAGCCACAGTCTCTTTTCAACTCAGTTTCTCGCTCCTGACCTTGCAGCCAGGGCTGTCACTGGGGTGGATATTTCAGTGGCGCAGGGAGTGGGGAAAGAAGGGATTCTCTAAGTCCCAATTAACATACCTGAGAGTTCATAGACATGTAGGGGAGGGTATGAGCTGCAGTTTCTCTGCAGCTTAGTCTCCTTGCCATTAATCATGCAGTGAGGTCCATTACTGGGGCAGATGTCCCAGTGGCACAGGGAGTGAGGGGCAGGGAAAGA
>NW_006203410.1:419414-421245 GCF_000334495.1 Tupaia belangeri chinensis | reverse complement strand
AGGTGGGTTTCTTGTAGGCAACCGGTAGAGAGTTTCTGTTTTTTTTTTTTTTTTTCTTTTTTTCTTTCTTTCTTCTTCTTCTTGTTTTCTTTTTTAATCCATTCAGCCAGTCTGTTTCTCTTGGTTGGAAAATTTAACCCATTAATGTTTAATGTTATTACCAATATTTCTGAACTTGTCCCTAACATCAAGTTAGTCATTTTCATGGTTGTTTTTGTTCTCTTATTTCTGTTTGTCTAACTTTAGTTTTCCTGGTATAGTGCTCCCTCCAGAAATTCTTGAAGAGCTGGTCTGGTGTTGGTAAATTCTTTCAGGTG
Organism: Tupaia belangeri chinensis; assembly: GCF_000334495.1. NCBI lineage: Eukaryota > Metazoa > Chordata > Mammalia > Scandentia > Tupaiidae > Tupaia > Tupaia belangeri. Next base: position 420,928 of record NW_006203410.1, on the reverse strand, counting down.
TTGTTTGTCTGAATTTTTATTTTTATTTTTATCTTTTGTTACCATAAGAAGGATAATCTTGCCAGGTATAGTAGTCTTGGTTGAAATTGTTTTGCATTTAACACTTTGAATATATTTTCCCATTCTTTTCTTGCCTACATTGTTTCCGATGAGAAGTCCGATGTTAGCCCTATGGGATAATCTTCGTAAGTAACTTGACATTTCTCTCTTGCCAATTTTAGTATCTTGTCTTTGTCTGTGGTTTTGGTTAATTTGAATATTATCTGCCTTGGAGAAGATCTTCTTGGGTTGATTCTATTTGGGGTCCTTTGTATTTCTTGGGTTTGAATCTTTGAATGCCTCTCTAGGTATGGAAAGTTTTCTTTAGGATTTTATGGAATAGATTAGGAATGCCCTTATTAGTTTCTTTACCTTCTGTGATACCAATTATCCAGATGTTTGGGCACTTAATGGTATCTAGTATTTCTTGTATATTGTCCTCATATTTTGGTTATTTTCTCAGTCTATTTGGTAATTTTCTTTTCTAGGGCAGAGGTTTTATCTTCTCTATCTGAGGTTTTGTCTTCTATATCTGAGATCTGATCTTCTACATGATCTAATCTGCTTTTAATACCTTTAAGGGATATTTTGATTTCTTGTATTACAACTTTCATCTCTAAGAATTCTGTTTGATTCTTTTTTATGGTGTCTATTTCTTCTTTCAAATTCTGGAAGGACTTCCTCATCTCCTGGAGCTCGTTGTCTCTTTTCCCTTGCATCTCCAGGAGTTCATTATCTCTTTCCTCTTGGATCTCATTTACTTTTGTCACTATAAAAACTCTGAATTGTTTATTTGACATTTCCACGAGTTCTACTATATTGTCTGTAGATGATGAGGACTTGATCTTTTCCCTTGGGGGATAGATATTTTCTTGTTTTCTGAAATTTTTTATGTCTCTGTGATGGTTTCTGGTTATCTGTTGGATTATACATTTCTTCCTGAATTCTTTGAGTTAATTCTGAGCATTCAAAGGAATTTGGGAGGAGGTGATCGGTGATCTCTCTGCTGCTTTGTCTCCATGATGCTCACTCAGCAGCTTAAACTGTTGTTGTGGACCTGGAAAACTCAAAGGCCTCCCTGTTTCTAGGGAACCAATATACCCATGATTGAGCTGCTGAGTTTCAAGTGAGGAAGACAGAAGGTGTTGCACAGTGCACATTGCAAACCACTCACTTCTGGAAACAATAAATTCTGAGAATTCAAAGGTGTGTGGCAGGGAATGAGCCACAGTCTCTTTTCAACTCAGTTTCTCGCTCCTGACCTTGCAGCCAGGGCTGTCACTGGGGTGGATATTTCAGTGGCGCAGGGAGTGGGGAAAGAAGGGATTCTCTAAGTCCCAATTAACATACCTGAGAGTTCATAGACATGTAGGGGAGGGTATGAGCTGCAGTTTCTCTGCAGCTTAGTCTCCTTGCCATTAATCATGCAGTGAGGTCCATTACTGGGGCAGATGTCCCAGTGGCACAGGGAGTGA
>NW_006203410.1:401672-419366 GCF_000334495.1 Tupaia belangeri chinensis | reverse complement strand
GTATTCTCCAAGTCCCAATAAATGCACTTGGGAGTTCAAAGGTATGAGGGAGAAGGGATGAACCTTGGTCTCTCTGCAGCTCAGTCCCCCTGCCACTCACCATGCAGCCAGGCCTGTCCCTGGGGAGGATGTCCCAATGGCGCAGGGAGTAGGGATGAGATTAGAAATTACTAGCAGAAGGGAATTTTAGAAATTCTGTAAATATGGGACCTGAACAACATACTCTTAAATAATCAATGGGTTAAAGAAGAAATCACAAATGTAAATTAGAAAATTCTTATAGATAAGTGAAAGCAAAGACACAATGTAGTGAAACTTGTGGGATGTAGTTAAATCTGTACTTAAAGGGGGATTTTTAGCTATTAATGCTTTTATTAGCAAAAGAAAATCTCAAATCAGTAACCTAACTTTTTACCTTAAAACATTAGTAAAAGAAGAGTGAACTGAACCCAAAATGAGAAGGAAGAAAATACTAAAGACTAGAGCAGAAAGAAAAAAAATAATAAAGACTAGAGCAGAAGGAAGTGGAATACAGAATAGAAAAACAATGGAGATAAATCAATGAAAACAAAAATTGGTCTTTTGAAAATATCAACAAAATAGACAAACATTTACCTATCTAACTGGTAGAAGAAAACTGAGAGAGAACCAGTATTCACTTTAGAGAAATAAAAAGAACTATAGAGAAGCATTATTAAAAATTTTATATTAACAAATTGGATAACCTAATATGGAAGGATACTAGGAAGACACATAGTACCAAATTAACTAAAGAAGAAATAGGAACTTTGAAATGACCTATAACAAGAAAAGAGATTGTATTAGTAGTAAAACATTTTCTACAAAGAAAAGCCTGTGCCCATATGGCTTCACTGGTAAATTCTACCAAAAGTTTAAAGAATTAACAGTAATTCTGCATAATCTCTTCAAGAATATGGAAAAGGAGGGAACATTTTCCAACTAGTTATTAGAGGCCAGTATTACTTTGACTAAAAACCAAAGATATCATTTAAAAAAAGAGACAAATATTCTTTATGAATATATATGGAAAAATATGCAATAAAAATACTACCAATTAAGGTCAGCAGATGGCATGGTAGTTAGGGTGCTGAACTCCCACATGGCCAACTGCAGTTCAAGTCCTGAACCTGATGGCTTGCTTTCTCACTTTTCCTCTCACTGTCTGTCTGTCTCTGGCAAGCACATGTGTCCTAGAACAAATTACTACTACTAATAATAGATGAAATAATTCTTAAAAAAATTACCAATCAGATAATAGCAATGTATGAAAAGGATTATACATCATGATTTAGTAGGATTTATTTGAGGAAAGCAATGTTGGTTTGACATAAAAAATTAATTGATATGATACGCTATATTAATAGAATTAAGTTCAAGAAAACATGTTATTATTTCAATAGATGCAGAAAAGCACTTGACAGATTCAAACAATGCTTTATGATAAAAAGTTCACAACACTAGGAATATTTTCTCAGTCTGATGAAGGGCTTCTGTGAGATCTATAGCTAACACCATACTTAATGATGAAAAATTGTTTTCCTCCTAAAATAAGGAACAAGGCAAGGCTTTCTCCTTTTGTCACATTTATTCATTTATTATCCTAGAGGTTCTAGCTAAGGCAATCAAGAAAAAGAAATAAAAGTCATCCATATTTGAAAAGAATAAATAAAACTGTCTCTATTCATAGATGGCATGATTTTGTATGTGAAAAACTCTAAGCACTTCACTCACATACACACACACAGAACTAATAAGTTCAGCAAAGTGACAGTATACAAGATAAATAAGCAAAAATAAATTGCATTTCTATGCACAATTGAGAGTCTGAAAATAACATTAAGAAAATAGTTTCATTTACAGTAGTGTAAAAATACTTAGGAATGAATCTAACAAAAGACATTCAACGCTCATATACTCAGAAAATGACAAAACATTGTTAAAAAGAAATGAAATATCTAAATAATGGAAAGGCATCTCATGTTTATCGATTGGAAGACTTAATATTTTTAAAATGGCAATGCTTCCCCCGTTAATCTGCAGATTCAGTGCAATCTCTATGAAAACCACAACTACCTTCTCCTGCTGCCCCTAGAAATTGAAAAGTTGATTCTAAAATTCATATGGAAATGTAAGTGACCCAGAATAGCCAAGGTAATCTTGAAAAAGAAAAACAAGTTAAAGGATTCAGAATTGGAGAAGAAAAGTGTTGGCGTTCTCCCCCAGGCTTGGTTCTAGCTATAGAAGAAGTGGAAAGAATGAGACAAAGAGATATAGTAGAAATGGACATAGGCAGCCTGAGCCTAGGTAGCCCAAGCAAGTTGTGCCACCCAGACAAACTGGGAGTCTTTATTTATAATACAAGAAGACACTACACGTGTATATTTTACAACACTTCGTAGATTCATTGCTAGGTTACAGACAATAAGAAGCAGATAACAAATCTATAAGGGCTTAGTCATACTGGGCCAGATGTATCCCTTGGTGAAAATCCCATCAAGAGAAAGTCCCATTATCTTCTTTTCTAATGGAGAGAAGTCTAGCTGTAGGTGTGGGGAAAAAGGCTAAAGAACTTCTCCATAAGGAGTGCACCATCACAACAAGAGAAGGCTAAAGAACCTTTCAGATGCAGAGCAGGGATTGGACTTTGCTAATTGGGGTCAAGGTGTCTCTTGACTTCCATCAGATGTGTCTGTTGGAAAGCCCCTAGCAATCTCCACCCTTTGCTTTGTCTGCAGCGAGGGTCAAGGAAAGGACAAGTTACAAGGTTCTGCCAAAGCCCAAAAGGATAGGTGGTGTTTGCTCAGAGCATGTCCCCACACCTCATGTTCTCTCTCTAAACGTGTCCCCACAGAAAAGGCAGAGGCATTTCAGGAAGACGTGTGAATAAAGGCAAAGGCAGAAAATCTTGCACCAGTGCTGCCCAAGACATGGCTTAGTAATTTGCAGAGTTGTGTATTTATGGCTCAGCTGAATCTGGGGTCCATGTTATTGCAAGGTACCTACAAAGGGCTTTAGAATATATTTCATATTAGGCAGTGGGCAGCAGAAGAGTGTCAAAACAGTCATAAGTTGGAATTAATTCTTTGTTCCTTTAACAACTTGGGCAAGTCATTGGCTTTTCAGACTTGCCCCTCAGATTTCTTTTCTGCAAAACTGGGATATTGAAATCAACTTGGGCACAGGGGTGCTATGAAGATTAAGTGATCTAGTGCATGTAATGCCTAATGGGTCAGCTCAGACTAGAGAACTAGAGAAGCTGCTTCTCTGATAGTTTCCATGTATTACCCTTGCATTGGTACTTCAATGTGGTTGTGTTCCTGAAGTACCCAGAGAATTCTTTGAAGAATCTAAATTCTAGGAGCACAAGGATCAGCCCCAGGGTGGTGCCTAAAAATTTCCATGTTTGGGGACCAGTAGATGGCATAATGGTTACATCACTGGACTCCCATGTAGTTGACTGCAGTTTGAGTCTCAGACCTGGTGGCTTAACTAATGCCAGGCACATGTGCACCCAAAAGCCCAAGAGGAGAAGGGATTGCGATATGCCACCCCCTGTTGGGTAATTTATTGCTTTCTGTCTCTCCGTCTCTCTGGTGAGCACACACGCCCTATAGCAAAAATCTCTCTCTAAATTTTTTTCCATGTTTGACAGATTCTCTCAGTGATTATGATGCAGCCACCTGTTTTTGGCTTGCACAACAGTGTGTGATATTCACTTCCTTAGCCCTTTTACATGAGATTGTGGGCCACTAGGTAACATCTGGTGCCCTCTGGTCTTTGTCAGCTTCCATGTTCTGTTGCTTGGAAGATGGTCTGTAGACCCTACTCTGATCAAAATATAATTACCAGTGGCCTAGGGCTCCTGTGTATGAAGTTGACCATTTGGTTCTTAGGCAGCCTCTGGCTCTTCAGAGTGATCTCATTTAGTTAGTATTTGAGAGATTCTCTGCATGTGTACTTAAGCCAGAGCTCCTTAACTTTGTTCACATTTTTATTTATCTCTTTATTAATATAAAGTGTCTTTTTCTTTACAATGGGTGGTGTAGTTCCAACTGGTCTATTAATTCAGGGCTGTTTTATTTGTACTAATTCTTTATCAGTGGCCATACCCATTATAGTAAAAAATGATTTTCTGTTAATTATCAGTGCTATTATTCAGTTTTTGTCATTATTGATGCATTTACCTTTTCATTATAGTGGTCCATAGTAGATGGAAAGATCTCTCTTTTAGGAGAAAGTTACTATTGGGCCTTAAAAAGTGTGTCTGTCAGATTTACTTTGCTTGTATTTCATTTTTAAAAAAATTTTTTTACATTATTTATTTATTTTCTTTCTATTTATTTATTTATTTATTTATTTATTTAAAAAAAATTTTTCCTGGACCTGGTGGCTTAAACTCATGCCGGGCGCGTGTGCGTGCATGCCCAAGATCCTGAGAGGAGAATGGAGAAGGGATTGCGGTGTGACCATCCCCCCTGGGGGGTGATTTCTCGCTTTCTGTCTCTCTCTGTCTGTCTGGCGAGCGCACGTGCCCTATAGCAAAAAAAAAACCTCTCCAAAAAAAAAAAATCTTCAACCGATAACACCACACCTCCCCATCCCATCAATGCTCTGCCTTCATATCCTTCCTCCAAATGTCCTTCCTTAGGCCCCACTCTTCCACACACACCACGTCTGGCATTCACACCCATCTTTTGCGTTTGTATAACCTTTAGTCAATCAGTTTCAGTCATAGAGTGCAGACACTTGGTATATGTTAAGTGGGGACATACAATGTCTCTCATTCATAGCCTGGCTTGTTTCACTCAGCAGTAACTCTTCCATATTCTTCCACTTTCTGTCAAAAGCCAGGGTTTGGTTGGTTTTTATGGCTGAATAGTATTCCATAGAATATATGTGCCACAGTTTTCAATCCATTCATCCATACGGGGCATTTGCGTTGGTTCCATGTCTTAGCAATCATGAATAGTGCCGCAACACATTGATGTGCAAGCACTTTTCCAATGAAGAATTCTTCTATCCTTTGGGTAGATACCGAAAAGTCAGATGGCTGGATCATATGGTAGTTCTATTTGTTAATTTTGAGGACTCTCCAAATTATTCTCCACAGTGGCTGGACCAATTTACATTCCCACCAGCAGTGTAAAAGAGTTTCCCTTTCACCACACCCCTGCCAACACTTACCATTTTTTGTTTTTTTAATCTTAGACATTCTGACTGGGGTTAGGTGGTACCTCACTGTTGTTTTGATCTGCATTTCCCTTATGATGAGGGATGTTGAGCATTTTTTCATAAGTATATGAAAAACAATTTGGAGATTCCTCAAAAACCTACAAATAAAACTACCATATGATCCAGCAATCCCACTCCTCTTCCATAAGTATATGAAAAAATGCTCGTATTTCATTTTTATGGTCTTATGTTGTTTGAAAATTCTGATTGGGTACAAACAAAATCATAGGTTTCATCTAGTTTGACTGCTTGGTCTTTGTCACCATTTTGCATGGTCAGAATATTATTTTGATTCTCTATCTTATTCACACATAATTAATTTTTAAAATGGGGAATGAGAAAGAGGTAAATGGTACTAAAAAGATCAAAAAGTTTAATTTGCTACTGGCTGCTCTTTCATGCAAAAAAACAAAGTAAAACAATTTATGGTAAGCTGCTGATTTCATTGGTTTCTTGGTGAGAGAAAATTATTTAAACCTACTTCCTAGTCCTGTGCAGAAGAAGATGCATTTTGTAAACATGTAAATTTCTATATCCAAGGTACTTATATAGCTTCTAGTTCCTTGGTTCTCCTTGGATCCCCAGCCATATGCATGCCTCAAATTACATTGATGGGTGGTTATTGTGATGCTGTTTGTTGTGCTGGGGGTGTTTTCATAGCATTGGTTGGTGGGGGTTGCAGAGGTGGTGATAGGTCCTAAAATAGATGAGTTATTAATATAATAGAAATAAATGTTCCATTCATCCCATCTAGACTTGGGCATGGACCTCTTTAATTTCTTCTTGGTGGTATGTTGCTTCCCCCCATGGAAGTATTGGATTGATTAGTGGGCAGCCCTTTCCTTCTCTTCTGTTTGCCTTATTCTTTCATCTGTTCACCCTCTTGCATCTTGTCTATCATTTATTCTGTCATGTTTCCCCTTCTACCTGCTCTTAGAGATCAGTATTCTAATTTTTTTTTTTTGGAGAGGTTTTTGCTATAGGGCGCGTGTGCTTGCCAGACAGAGAGACAGAGAGAGATAGAGAGACAGAAAGCGAGAAATCACCCTCCCCCAGGGGGGATGGTCACACCGCAATCCCTTTTCCTCCATTCTCCTCTCAGGATCTTGGGCACGCACGCACATGTGCCCAGTGTGAGTTTAAGCCACCAGGTCCGGGACGCGAACCGTGGGCGACTACGTGGGAGTCCAGCAACATAGCCATTACACTAACTGCTGGTCCCAGAGATCAGCATTCTTATTCTTACCTTTTTGTTTTCTAAACTTCACATTTATGCTCTTGGAAAAGACTCCTAGGTTTCCAAGAGGAAGGTGGGAGGGAGTTGGCAGTAAATAGCACTGGTTGCGAAGAATGACTTGAAAAGATACATGTAAGCCCTTCTGATTGGTGGAGGAATTCATTTATTGTCTTTTTGGTATCACTCATGATAAATTGGGATGGAATAGTTAATAATACCCAATCATGGATTCTGCTCAAAAAGAACTATGTTGAGCAATAAAGAGTTTTGAAAATTTGTTTAGTAATCACTATGTTTTCCAATTTTGTCTCTTTTCTTGCTTGGAAAAATTGTGAAATTGCCTTTCTTGAGGGTTAAAAGTGTTTGAATATCAGCAATTTTATTATTATTATTTTTTTCGGAGAGGTTTTTGCTATAGGGCATGTGCGCTTACCAGACAGAGAGAGACAGAGAGATAGAAAGCGAGAAATCACCCCCCAGGAGGGATGGCCACGCCGTAATCCCTTCTCCTACATTCTCCTCTCGGGATCTTGGGCATGCACGCACACATGCCTGGTGTGAGTTTAAGCCACCGGGTCCAGGGCTCGAACCGCGGTTGACTACGTGGGAGTCCAGCGACATAGCCATTATGCTAACTGCTTGTCCCAATATCAGCAGTTTTATAGGATTCAACCTAATGATAACAGGCATCCTGTGGTTTCTATCCTACTAGCATCTGGGAGGAAAATTTATGACCATTCTACCACCTAATAAGTAATCTTTCTGTTGGAGAAGAAAGTAATATTGACATTTTTGAAACAAAGCTTTCTTCAAGATTTAATTAATTTTGATATTACTAATATTGTGGGATACATAGTTTTCTGTTTTTTCTTTTAATTTCTTCTAAAGTTGAAGAAAAATGTGACAGAGAATAAATTTGCTATAGTTAAAGAAGATTAAGATCTATAAAATGTACATAATTATTCATGTATCAGAGGTATTCTTCCCCTGACAAAGCTATTTCTTAAGTCCTTAAGATACTTCATTTATATGGTGTATTTAAGAATCAGTTTTCAGATCGTTAACTACTTGAGGGATTAAGATAGGAAGAAAATTGAAGTCCTGTAATCCATTGAAGATAAATCTGAAAATAAGATTAAGTATCTCTAAAATCCTAGATTTAGCCAATGGGAAAAATGGTGAGTTTATGAAACAACTCCAGTTATGTAGAATTTATTTGTGAGACAGTTACTGTGTGGATTTAAGTATGCCTGAACTCACTTTACTCTTTACTGATAAGTAATATATGAAGTTACTGTTTATATTTTGTGAACCTTTATCCTTTCTTCTGAAATTTTTCATATCTTTTTATTTTGAAGGTTTCCACAGCTGGATTGTCTACTCTTGTCACCAATGGCAGTGAAACTTGTTTTCCGGGGTTCAGGGTGAGTTTATGTGAATTTTCTACTTGATGTATTATATTCCATTTGACTTGAGTCCATAATTGCCTCTTAAATGTTGTTTAATACTTCCTGGTACTCAAAATAAACAGCAGTTGCTAAATTTTTGAAATGATATTAATATTATTATTAAAAAGTAAATAAAAATGAATTCTCTTAGGAAAGCATAATTATAGTTTGCTTTTTTATTTTAAATGTGAGAGGTATATTTAGACATGGAAACTCAAGTTCAAGCAACACGTTTTGCTAATGATTTTAAATTTGTGGAGTGTGTCTAAAATAGACATCTCTTTTTAGATGGTAATTAATCTTTTATTGCAACAAAACATTATCATGTTATTAACATGTGTTAACTAATATCAACGAATGGAAATAGGACAAGAGGATGAAGGAGTATTTGGGGGACAGCTTTGGGTAGGGAGTTATGCTTCATAACTGAAATTACTAAGAGAAAAAGACCAGATTGGAGGGAAAAAGTTAATGCAGTATGAACAGAGTTTATTTAAGAGCAGAAGCGTTAGTGAACAGCCAAGACCATAGAAAGTTTAAAACACTTGAGAGAAGCTTTTTTGAAGGCTGCTGCTAGCCCATATGGCACTTTGTGCAAATTAGACAAAGGCATCCCTTCCACAAGACATTTTATTTCCATCTGATGGAAAATTGTTGAACTATACTGATTTTTAGAACAAGACATTTTATTGCCATATGTTAGGAAATTGTAATATAAATAATCAAATTACTCATCTTTAAATCATTGAAGTTTTAATAAAAATGAAAACAATTTTTAAAATTATAGAGGTGCTTATGAAACGACATTGTCCCCTTAAATGAAGGTGCCCTTGCACAGCACACAACTTAAACAACCAGTGGGCTAGCTCTGTGGTTTTGGGATTCAACTTACGAAAGACTTTCTTTTATTATTTATTTTAAATTTTATTTATTATTATTTTAAAAATTTTTGTAAGGCACTTGTGCTCACAGAGAGTGATAGAGAGAGAGAGAAAGAGAGGGAGAGAGAGAGGGAAAAGTGAGAAAGCAAGGTGCCAGGTCTGGGACTTGAACTACTGTTAGCCATGTGAGAGTCTAGTGCCTACCTGCTGGCCCCTCTAGACTTTTTAAAAGTGAGGCTTTTTATGAACAGGGGTTGGAGATGAGAAATAAGAGTTTCAAGTATGGCTTTGATTGGAACTAGATGACTCAGAAGAAACTTATAAGGGGCATAGTAGCTTCTATAATTTTGGGACCTGAAAGGGGTAGCCTGCATTTTCTAGAAATAAACTAGGAAATAAAAATTTGTACTAAAAATTTGTAAATTATGTTTTAAATCTAATTTATGACTGAGTCCTTGCAATTTGGTGATATATAATATGTACTTTCAAATTTCCCACACATTAATAAAGCAAGCTCTATTTTGTAGATTGCCACCTCTGTGTTATTCTTATTCTCAGAGACTGTTTAAACTTTAATTTCTTTTTTCCAGTAAAAGGGAATTGCTTTCAGAATGTTGAGTGTGTTCATAATGGATAATTCTTTCTTAATTAGTCTTCTCATGAAACAAAAGGCTGTTTTGGTGTTAATACTTGGTAGATTTTGACTGACAAATGCAAGGCAGGGGGCTGCAGCAATATTTTGAGGCCAGATATAGGGCTGCAGGTGGAGTATGTGACTGGTGATTGACAAGTTACCGAGGCAAAAAGAACCACTATAGGAAAGCATCTTAGCAATGTGGAGAGGGGGTGGCCGTGGAGGTTATGGTAGCTGGAGTCATGGGTGATGGTGGTGGGTGGTTAGGATAGTGAAGGCAGCTGGGGTGGCTTTGGTGGAGGCCTGTCAGCACCTACCATGGCACTGAGGACTCATTGAAGGACAGATATAGCAGATGGAAAAGATGCCAGGCCCTAGACACAAAAGATATGGACCAAGAAAAAGCTTTAGCTTGGTGCTGAGGACAGAATTGATCTGAGGGAAATCCAAGGGGCCTCTTCTTTGTGGAATGCTAAGGTATTTTTCTTTTTGTATCACTTATTCAACTCCCTTTATCCCCTGAAGTATATAGCACCTTACCTTCCTAAAAACAGTAGTAAGGAGACCTCAGAAAATAGCTGTAATTCCAGTGAAAGTGGGTATCAATTTCTCATACTCCTCATAGCTCACATTTCTCTCTCATGGTGAGTTCTTAATACTCGGAGTATATTGAGTCATCGGAAAAGTTGTACACATTTTTGCATAAAAAAATATGTCATGACTTTTCTGGCAACCCAGTACAGAACCATGATCAATTAAGAGGACTATTTTTGAGATTTAGGGCCAAAGACCCTGGTGTTATTTATATCTGAAACCTTCCCTGTATCTGTGTACCCACCTCCCCAACATGTAAATGATCTATGTTTTGAAGAAAGAAATTACATAAATTAAAAAAAAATAGTGGAGGGACAGAAGGAAACAGGGGAAAGAGAATAGGGAGGGCTTCTATTAATTAATCTCCCTCACCCCCTTGGAGAAGGTCCAAGCTGTCTACTTTAATTCATGAATGTTATGTCTGATTTTTTTAAAGAATTATTTAACTTTATGTATTTATTTATGTATTATTTTAATTTGTCTAGAGAGGGACAGATTGAAAGAGAGAGAGAGAAAGAGAAAGTGAGAAAGCAAGCCACCAGGTCCAGGACTTGAACCATAGTAGACTATGGGAGTCCAGCACCTTTAACCACCATGCCACCTGCCAGCCCCAATGTCTGATTTTTTCTTTGCTTTTAGAATGCCAAGGAAAGAGAGAGAATGTGAAATATTTTGGATCTGACATTTGGCACCTGTGATACTGAACTAATAATTTGTGTTTCATTTTTCATTACCTTTCAGTGGACAGAATGAAAATCAGTATTAAAAAACTGGGTGGAGGCTGGCAAGTGGCGTAGTGGTTGGGGGTGCTTAACTCCCACATGGCTGACTGTGGTCCAAGTCTTGGACCTGGCAACTTGCCTTTTCACTGTCTCTCTCTGTCTCTCTCTCTCACTCACTCACTCACTCACTTACTCACTCTGTTCCTCTCTGGTCAAATTGAAATAAATAAATGAGTACATAAAGTTAAATAAAATAATTCTTTAAAAAAACACCAAGGTGTATTCATGAAAACACTAGCTTAATGAATGTGAAAATGAAACAGAATGACAGGTTTGATGATGATCTGGCATTCTCACTGTCACTGATCTTCATAATTTTTGGATTGAAATATTTTATCACTGTATAGTCTAAATAATTGTCCTAATTGTTTTTAAGACAAGATCCTTTATGTTGACTAGGTAAAGATGTATGTACTCTATAGCAAGAGAGAGCTAGACCTAGAGTAGCTGTTTAAAAGGAAATTCGTGGGTTACCTGTTAAGGAGACTGTTAAGTTAGATATATTGTACTTGTGCTTACCACAGGCTTACTGGAATGGAATGACCTCACAGTGTTCAAATGCCAATGCTATCTACCGTGATTCAGTGCTGTGCTGAGCCTATAACCCCCATCGTCTCGTTTGCTCTTTACAGCAGCCTATAAGCAGGTGATGCCGTCCTTATTTCACATCTCCAGGTGGTCGCAAGTGGACCTAGGGTTCCAGCCAGACAGCCTCTCATCCCTAGAACCCTGGACTAGCTTCACTTTTTTGTTCAGTTTATTTCTTTCTTCCATGAGCAAGTCAGAGAGAGAGAGAGAGAGAGAGAGAGAGAGACAGACAGACAGACAGTTACACAGCACCCCCAACTCAGCCTTTGCCAAGCCTGGACTTGACCCTGGGACCTTCCCTAGTGTTTCCGTCTTGGGGAGAGTTGTGTGTTACTGCTGCAACCACTGTCCAGACCCCTACACTAGCTTCACTCTTAAAGGTCTTTTTCATGTCTCAAATTCTATGCTTTTCATACCAGCTTGTTTCATCCCTCAGAACTGCTTTAAAATTTAGTAGATAATTCTGTCATTAGAGGGCACCAGCTGAACAAGGCCAGAGGGATCCTAGAAATAAATTTGTACCACAAAATGAGATGTGAGGAAATTGTTGGTTATAATTTGTTTTCCAGAGTCCTTAGGGTTTTTTTCAAAGGCTATGTTTTTTTTATTTTTTTTCCCTTTCCTCTACAGACGGTTCTGTGATTCTGAAATATCTAAATATCAAATCGGACTGAAATACCCTTAGATTTGGAGTATGTGAGAACACTCAGCAGTGTATATATCTTATTTTCTGCTTTAAAATTATCCTCATGAATAGATTAGAAGCAACAGGATCTCAGAATGTATTATTTCAGGGAGGTTGAAGTTAATCTTTTCCCTAATCCATCTTTTCCTTAGGCAGAAAACAGGAGGAAAAAAAAGGCCAAATTCATTTTAATATTTAAATCCATAGATTTAGAGCCCAGAATTTTAGGAAATTGGTTATTGGGGTGGGGGAAATGGGAAGGCAGATTCAATAAATCTCTCACGTGGGCAATTCTATTAAGATGATAGAAGCCACATAAGCTTCTTTGTCCATTTTTAAATAGCGCATAAAACTGTGCAATTTTCCATATGCTGTTCTCTCATATGTATTGCTGTCTAGCTGCTGTAGAAAGGAATTAAACCTGTAGTTTGATACGAGGCCAGATTTTATTAAACTAGGTCATCAGGGCACGCATACTCAGGGCTGGGGCATGCCGGCACTGTGTCGTCTTTGGTAGTTAAATGGGTAAGCATGCCAGTAGGCAAACAACATGACTTTACTCCTGCTATTAGAAACCGATAGTGGGGGAACTATGTAATGTTTGAACATGCATCCACTTGATAATGAATTACAATGGGAATCCTGGAAAAGTTCCTGTGATAACCAAATTTTGTTAATGGAGTTCCTCCTACTTGAAATGTCACAGAAACTACAGATGAATTAAAAACAAATGACTTATTATTCAAATGTTTTATTACTTCAGCTTACACCTTTTTAATAAGTCACGGATTGTTCCTCTTCTCCCTTTAGAAACCATTCAGACCCTGAGCTGTTATGAGCCACGTAGCAATGATCTTAGGGTGGGACCTTGGGTTTTGCACAGAGATCTTTTGGAGATCCAGTTATAGTTTTTCTTATGAAAGTTTAGTTTGGTTCTGGCTGATGATAGGAGAATCACTGAAAAGGCTTCTAAAAATGGCTTTTAAGAACCTACTTTTGCAGGAACCAGCAGTTAGCGTAATGGCCATGTCGCTGGACTCCCACGTAGTCGACCGCGGTTCGTGTCCCGGACCCGGTGGCTTAAAACTCACGCCGGGCGCGTGTGCGTGCGTGCCCAAGATCCCAAGAGGAGAATGGAGGAGAAGGGATTGCGGCGTGACCATCCCCCCTGGGGGGGGATTTCTCGCTTTCTGTCTCTATGTCTCTCTCTGTCTGTCTGGCAAGCGCACGTGCCCTACAGTGAAAATCTCTCCAAAAAAAAAAAAAAAAGAACCTACTTTTGCCTGAAAAAGATTTATTTCATTGTTTATCATATTTATGTAGTTGTTTTCATTGATTTTTAAAATACCGTGTCTGTGTGTTTAATGTTCAGCTGCTAGTAAGGAGATGTTGCTCTTGATGCCTAGGTAGAAAGAATGGCCTTTCTAGAAGTAGCTGTCCACCCCATGTGGCCTGGGCAGCAGCTTTGGCACATGAGAAGGGAGGCCCAGGTCTGCAGCTTCTAATCTTGCTCTCGTAGGTTTCACTCATCACTAGAGTATGAACTCGATGAAGGCAGGTATTTTAACTGTGTATTTGCTATTATCCCGGCACTTTGACCAATGAATGCCTGATATGTTTGGGTCTACAGTAAATGTTCCTAGAATGAATGAAGCAACTCTCAAGCTGTGGATCTGGTAAACAGAATTCTTTTTCTGTCATCTCCAGTAGAGGAAAACAGAAGGATTGACATAGTTTTTCTGTTATTCTTTCAGCAGCACAGAGACATACCGAAAGATCAAGGCAACATTTACCTCATTTAAAAAACTGGAAGGAATGACATGTTTTATTCATGGTATATAGCTTACTTAATGGAAGGACTGGCTTTGTAGTAGAGTTCTAGATAAATATGGTTTCACTCTATTTTATTTGTTTATTTATTTTTGCTTAGACAACTTGTTATCCTTGCCATGAGGGATAAGATGGCGCCATCAGTGAGCCCTGAGCAAGGACAGTGTGGAGTTCGGTGTCATTGTGGGTCATGTCTTAGCTCTGGTATTATACAGTGAATGACCTTATTTATATCACAGTTTTTTACCTTAAAATGGGATGATGCTTGGCTTATAGCTCTGTAAGGCTTTTGTGAGAAAACAGGAGAGAACTGGTAATGTAACAGTGCAGAGCACCAAGTAAATGTTTGTTCCCACCCACTTTTTTCTAAATTTTAACTTCTTTCTTTTATGAGTGTGAGAGGGAGAGTCACGGAGTGCAGGCATCCCTAATAGGATCTAGACACAGTGATCCACTCCCAGCTTCCACCAGCCTTGGATCATGGGCATCCACATGCCTGGCATGCTCTTGGCAGTCTCCAGACTTGAACTGGGAACCTTTCCATTTGAGTCAGCCTTGTGCAGAGCATCATGTTTTATCACTATACCATTTGGCCCTAGTTTTCTTTTTCTTATAAAGTCTCCTTTAAAAAGTTGACCTTAACAGTTTTGCTACCTTACTGCCATTTTTAAAATTTAACATGTATTTATAAGGTTGTTTCATCTTTTTCTTCTTGTTAATATTCCTCCCTTGTCAGAATAAGGCATATTAGATAGAATTCTGAAAGGGAGTAGAGCTGCTTGAGTTATGATTTTGCATTGAGGAGCATGTGTAGGCATTTATGTAACTGTACTAATCTGAACTAGTTTGTTAATGAACCAGCATTCTTGAATGTGGGAGCCATGTGAGACACCACAGGGGAAATCTAGGCCACAGTTTTGAGGGCTACCTATCCAGGGCAGCTTTCTCTTCCGAGGTTAATTTAAAGGAATAGGAATTCTCTGTAATAACTAAAATACATGAAATAATTATATTGGAAACATTGACTAATTATCTAATTATACATTCTAAGATGCATTTCAGTTCACTCAGGCATTTTAACATTCAGTAGAGCATTCAGATGCACTTCTGAGTCCATCAAATCAAAAACGGTATGTCCTTTAAATATTTTCATCTTTTCTCTTTAGGAGAAATTAAATTATCCGGGCAGGTTAATCTCCATAGACTATTATCAATGTGTAAATAATATCCCATTTATGGTGCATTTTTAATAGACTGTCAGAGGAGCTCATGTTTTCTTCTGCTTCATGTAGAAGCAGTTCTTGTTATGCAGTCAAAAAACAAAGAAGTCTTTCATTTATTAAGAAAATGCACATTTAACAAAACCGATGCATTTTAATAGGAAAGGAGATCAGAACCACCTTCCTCCTTAAATCAGACAAAACAAAAATGAGAGTTTATGAACCTCACTGATTTGTCCTAGCTGCATGGCACCTCCTCATGCCTCATGGAAGATACCTCCTTCTACGCTACTCTGTAGTTAATTAGGAGCACATAGTATTTTGTTTTGGAATACTATGCCACGCCAGTGGTGTGATCTATGTCTCCTTTACTCCCAATATTATTTTGCAAAGTGCCTTATACTTCATGGGCTTTATAAATATTTGGTGTGTGAATGAGGATTCTCTGAACAAAACACAGAGGGCTGGATTTATTGTTCATGGTTCCCATAGTTTAAGATGGTGATGATGTGGGAGACTTAATATCCTTGATAGATCCTGGCCAAGCCGTTGCTCCGTACTTAGGATGGCAAGAGAAGCCTGCCAGAAATCCACCTAAGGTAACTATAGAGTCGGAAGGTACTGAAAACAGTATTGAAATGAACAATGTGGAGTTTCTGCTAGTAAAGTCGGGAGAGGTTTTTGCTATAGGGCACATGCGCTCGCCAGACAGACAGAGAGAGACAGGGAGATAGAAAGTGAGAAATCACCCCCAGGGGTTATGGCCATGCCGCAATCCCTTCTCCTCCATTCTCCTCTCGGGATCTTGGGCACGCACGCACACATGCCCAGTGTGAGTTTAAGCCACCGGGTCCGGGACATGAACCGCGGTCGACTACATGGGAGTCCAGCGACATAGCCATTATGCTAACTGCTGGTCCCCTGTGTGTCTCTTTGAATCTCCTTGTTGGCTCTAATGCAAAAGAGAAGGCGGGGGATAGAATAGAGTGTATGTTTTGCTTTCCACAGAGAAGCACAAGGCATTGTCATAGGAGCTCTGACTGGGCTTGTCAATGAGGAAGAAGAGGGAGGGTAAGTGATCCAAAAGAAAAGGCAAAGAGGTGCTCAGTGGTATACCAGGCCTAGATTAGCATCTAGAACACACCAGGGACAACTTCTGACTTCTTTCAATTCATAGCTTTCCTCCTCATTTATTGCTTGTACTTCATCTTCTGTTTTGTCATTGTTCTGGCAGGCGATTGGAAACGGACAAGGAACTGGTAGGGTGCTTTTGCAGGGCAGTCCTCATTTCCTTCCCTACAGGGTTCAATTTCTCCATCTGGGACTCTCTTATTAGCATCTTCCTAGACTTTCTTCCATCCTTGGCTTCTTCAACACCTGCCAGGCCCATCTTCTGTACTGTGTGAGGAAATCAGGCAGTAGTCCCAAAGATCGATGCCCCCTCAGTGTTCTACTTTCTAATGCCAGCTGGGGCTGGAATAGTTGCAGTCTCCATTGCCTGTCATCTGCAAGCTCAGCCCTGGGAGGAGAGCCGGGGGAGGAGAGTAGCTGGGCCTGCTCACCCCGGTAGACTGACATTTATCTGGGCTTTGTGCCTCGCCCAGGCACTGTTCTCTTATTATATGACTTCTCTGTACATCAGCCACCAGAATAATGTTCAGATTGTTTGCGGGAATGCAAAGCCCTTTACATATTCCATGTTTTATTCACCTTTCCTCCTATCTACTCCTTTTTTAGTTGAGGTGCATAATATTTATTGAATGCCTGTTTTGTGATGTCTGCTGTACTAGATGGTGAGAACACAGTAAAAATTACAGTTTGGATTCTGCTTTCTAAGAATGAATAATCTGATGGGACAGCTCAGTAGGTAAATGATTTCAAAAGAATGACTTAATGGAATGTGAGTAGAGCAGCACAGAAGTGGGCCTTACATACTTCTTCCTTTTCCTCTATCCTTCCTAAGCCACTCCTTTGTATATTAGGGAGTCAGTGACTATTGGTTTGATATCAGTGTTTTATTTTTGTAGTACTGTGTGGCAATAATTGCTGTTCTAGAAAATAATTAAAATTTTATTTTGCCCATTTATTTAGATTTGAATCAATAAGCTTTTCTGTTTTATTTTTCCTCTAGGGTGCATGTACTTGTGAGAAAGAGAAAGGGAGAAAGAGAGAGAATGAATGGAGAATGCATCCCCTAGGGGACATGACCACACTACAGTCTCTTCTCCTCCATTCTCCTCTTAGGATTTTGGTTACACACACATGCACATGCACGCGCACACGCACACACCTGGTGGTTTTTTAAGCTACTGGGCCTGGGACTTAAACCACACAGTCAGCCATGTGGGATCCAGCTGCTCCAACCACCATGCTACTGACTGGCCCAGGAAAATAATGTTGAATACTGTAAGAACTGCGATAGTGAGATTAAATTATATTGTTAGTGGTACCTAGTGTGGCATGAAAAAAAAATTAAGATTTTGGATCTGTTTTTGATAACAAGGGGGTGTAATTGTGGAGTTTAAAATAAAGTTCAATTAAT
>NW_006203410.1:391552-401641 GCF_000334495.1 Tupaia belangeri chinensis | reverse complement strand
CGGAGGAGGTTCTTCCAGTAAACATTCCTGTCCTGACCCCACTCCCTTGCCCACCAGTCCCTTCACTATTGATGAAAGAGTACTTTGGCCTGAATGGTGTAGATCTCTAGCTGGGGTGATTTTTGTCTCCCCTCCCAGTGGACATTTGGTGACGTCTGGAAACGCTGTTGGTTGTCACCACCATGGAGATGCTGCTAGCCTTTAATGGGTAAAAGGTCCGGATGCTGATCACCATCCTGTGATGCTTAGGACCATCTCCCACAAAAAAGTTTTTGACCCAAAATGTCAGGTGTGCCAAGCTTGAGGATGAAGAGCCTCATATCCACTCGAAAAATTTATAAAATCCAAAGTCATGTGTGCTGATGAAGACTCAAAAATATGATTTTGAACCAAAGGAGGTGGGAGGGCAAAATGGGAGTTAAGAATATGGTAGTGATTTTTCATCTTTGGTCTCTTTTATTTTCACTTTTGCTGCATGTTCCTCTTTGCCACATGAGTAGACTCATACAATACTTATCCTTGTATTTATTATTTAATCCAGAAGATAAATTGCTTTGATTGTTGGTTAGTGTGTGTTGGAAAACTTTACTAACAAATCCCCCGTGTCTAGCACAGACTCAGTAACATAGTTCACAATTAATATGCCCTTGTTGGATAAATGTAAGAGTGCATAAATGCAGATATTCCTGGAGATAGCAGCATTTTGTTTGTTTTCCAAACACTCTCCTTGTACTTTCATAGTTAGCCCACTGGAAAATGTGCTGCCAGAATTTCTGAAAGTCATTTCCAAGATTCAAAGTGTTAGGTCAGTAAAAAGAAGACACCTGGCTCTCCGAAGGGGAGAAGCTAGGAAGTGGTCTACTCTAGTATCAGCTTGTTTAGAAAGCTGAACAGGCAAAAACACAGCAGAAGTTCATGAAAGCTCACTTGGTCTAGAGCCACAGAGGAATATGCTATGAGCAAACAGCTGTACCGAAAAGCAGACTCAACACAAACCGTAACCGAAAAACAAGTGGGCATGATAGGGAAGTCCTGAGAGAAAATGGAAACTTAGCTGAGTGACCTAAGTACAGTGTCCAGGGGGCAGACTGAGTCACCTAGAGCAAGCTCAGAAGGCTCCTTGCACTGCCTGGTGGATGCCATCTGTGCTGGCCCTGTTGGGAAAAGTCAGGACTTTATTCACCCTCATTTCTCTCTCACCGTTTTCGTGCATGAACCCTTTTCTGTATCCAGATTTTCTGCTCTGCTAATGTCACCTGCTTGGTCTCACTCAATATTCTCCTGTCCTGAATCTTGTTCACTCTCATTTCTGTCTCTGAGTGATCTTTTACAAGAGTCAGCTCAAGTTCTACACCCTTTATGAAACCCTCCTTGAAGTGTTTTGTGTTTTTGAGTTAAAATGTGCATGACATAAATTTATCATTTTAATCATTTAGGTCTGCAATTCACTGCAATTGAGCACATCTGTAATGTTGTACTGCCATCACTGTCATTCATTTCCAGAACTTTTTTTAATCCCAAATAGAAGCTCTGGACCCATTAAAGAGGTACTCCTTAGTCTACTCTCCTCCCAGTCTCTGGTGACCTCTAATCTACTGTATGTCTTTATGAATTTGATTGTTCCAGATATTTCTTATGAATTGAATCATACAGTATTCTTTTGTGTCTGGCTTACTTCACTAAACATAATGTTTTCAGGGACCAGCAGTTAGCGTAATGGCTATGTTGCTGAACTCCCATGTAGTTGACCGCAGTTCGAGTCCCAGACCTGGTGACTTAAACTCACACCGGGCATGTGTGCGTGCATGCCCAAGATCCTGAGAGGAGAATGGAGTAGAAGGGATTGTGGCATGGCCATCCCCCCCGGGGGGTGGTTTCTCACTTTCTATCTCTCTGTCTCTGTCTTTCTGGCAAAACCTCTCCAAGTCACCTAGAGCAAGCTCAGAAGGCTCCTTGCACTGCCTGGTGGATGCCATCTGTGCTGGCCCTGTTGGGAAAAGTCAGGACTTTATTCACCCTCATTTCTCTCTCACCGTTTTCGTGCATGAACCCTTTTCTGTATCCAGATTTTCTGCTCTGCTAATGTCACCTGCTTGGTCTCACTCAATATTCTCCTGTCCTGAATCTTGTTCACTCTCATTTCTGTCTCTGAGTGATCTTTTACAAGAGTCAGCTCAAGTTCTACACCCTTTATGAAACCCTCCTTGAAGTGTTTTGTGTTTTTGAGTTAAAATGTGCATGACATAAATTTATCATTTTAATCATTTAGGTCTGCAATTCACTGCAATTGAGCACATCTGTAATGTTGTACTGCCATCACTGTCATTCATTTCCAGAACTTTTTTTAATCCCAAATAGAAGCTCTGGACCCATTAAAGAGGTACTCCTTAGTCTACTCTCCTCCCAGTCTCTGGTGACCTCTAATCTACTGTATGTCTTTATGAATTTGATTGTTCCAGATATTTCTTATGAATTGAATCATACAGTATTCTTTTGTGTCTGGCTTACTTCACTAAACATAATGTTTTCAGGGACCAGCAGTTAGCGTAATGGCTATGTTGCTGAACTCCCATGTAGTTGACCGCAGTTCGAGTCCCAGACCTGGTGACTTAAACTCACACCGGGCATGTGTGCGTGCATGCCCAAGATCCTGAGAGGAGAATGGAGTAGAAGGGATTGTGGCATGGCCATCCCCCCCGGGGGGTGGTTTCTCACTTTCTATCTCTCTGTCTCTGTCTTTCTGGCAAAACCTCTCCAAAAAAAAAAAAAGCTTTTCAGGTTTCTTCCATGTTGTACGTATCAGTACTTGATCCCTTTCTAAGGCTAAATAAAATTCCCTTGTATGTACAGCAGTTATAGTAATCCTCTCAGATCTGTGGTTTCACTTGCTGAAGCATTAGTTACCTATGTTCAGCTGCTGTCCAAAAATACTAGATGGAAACTTCCAGAAATAAACACTTCATAAGTTTTAAATTGTGTGCCGTCTGAGTAGCATGGTGAGCTCTTGTGCCATCTGACTCCATCTTGCCCCGGTGTGAAGCATTTCTCGGTCCTCCATACCTGTGCTGTGTATTCTGTCTGCCCATTAGTCACTTAGTAGCCTCGTAGTCATGTAGTAGCTGTCTTGGTTTTCAGAGAAAGCATAGTACCTATGATTCAGTACTGTCGCCTGGGGTCTTGGAATGCAGATGGGGGAAACTACTATAAATACCAAATTTTGTTTATCCATTTATCTGTTGATGGACACTTTGTCTACACCTTTTGGCCATTGTGAATCATATACAGTGAACGTTGGTGTAGAATATCTGTTTGAGGGACCAGCAGTTGGCGTAATGGCTATGTCACTGGACTCCCATGTAGTCAAACGTAGTTCAAGTCCCAGACCTGGTAACTTAAACTCATGCTGGGTGCATGTGTGTATGTGCTCAAGATCCAGAGAGGAGAATGGAGGAGAAGGGACTGCGGTGTGGCCATCACCCCAGGGGGTGGGGGTGATTTCTACATTCTGTTCTCTGTCTCTTTCTGTCTTTCTGGCGAGCCCTATAGAAAAAAAAAAAAGAATATCTGAGTCCTTGCTTTTAAATCCCTTTGCTATTTACCTAGAAGTGGAATTGCAGGATCATATGGTAATTCTATGTTTAACTTTCTGAGTACACAAACTCTTCTCTAAATTAGCTGCACCATTTTCCGTTCCCACCAACAGTGTACGAAGGTTCTAATTTCTCTTCATCCTTGACAATACTTGTTACTTGCATTTTTTTTTATAGTACCTTAGTCTGTTATTGTGTTGCTAACAGAAATACCTGAGATTTGGTGGTGATTTTATAAGAGAGAGGAGTTTACTTATAAACTCATGATTCTGGTTGTTGGAAAGTTTAAAGTTTTAGGTCTTCAGTATGACCAGTAGAAGTACAGAAGATGGCGGGCATGTGCAGAGGGAGAGGTCTTAACTGATCTCATTTTTATAACAACTAACTCTTGTGAGAACCAATTCCTTCTCATGAAAGTTCTCAAACTCACTGATTCTTGCCAGACACCATTAATCTATTCATGAGACTATTACCTCCATGAAGAAGTCACCATGAACCAATCACCATCTGTGAGGCCTTACTCTACATACCGTGAAGGAATTAAGTTTTCATTTAATACTTTTACAAATATAAACAATACAGAAATTTTGGGGGGACATATTCAAACCGTAGCAGTAGCCATCCTAATGGGTGTGCATTGGTATTTCATTATGGCTTCGATTTGTATTTCTCTAACAGCAATCTTTGACAATGTGAGTCCTCCCTCTCTCACCTCCTTCAAATTCAGGAAACAACTTTTAGTCCTGGTTTATCTCAAAGAGTAGTGGGGAGATTAAAAGGGCTGGTGAGTAGCTCATTACATTCTGGGATATGAGTCAGTAGTGGGACATGGGTAGGGATAAGGAGAACATTATAGAGTCTATTCTATAGAAACCTCAGGAGTTATAAAGCAGTTAACTGAAGAGAGTCATCTTTTTATGGTAGTTGGAGCAGGCAATAGGAGAGGAGAGTATCAGCCCTCAGTCCAGTGGGTGGATGCCCGCCAGGTTCTGTACACAGCATCCTGCCTGCTGACTAAAGATTCAGTGAGAGTCTGATAGTGCTTCCTTCTACAAAAGAAGGACCCAGAGGTGTACATATTTCTTGTCCGCCAAGTCTTGAACTAGCGATAAGCATATAACTGCAACCCTAACAGTAGACAGAGATAAGTCCTTCTTTGTCCAGGGACCCATCTACCTTTTGGATGCAGGTAAAATAAAGCCAGGCCTTGTTTTCTCTGGGTCCAGGTACAACATGGAAGGTGTGTGTGTATCTTTTGCTGTTCTCTGGTCCTGGCTCTTAGTTACGCTTAGGGAGAGAGGCCAAACTTGGCTAATTGACCAGAGCCAATCACACTGGGTTAGACATTCTGTCAGTCTCACCAGGGACCTTTTCTTCAGATTCAACTCCAAACTGTGCAATATTGTACAGAATTCCCACCTGCAATGGGTTTTGATCATCTCTATTTACAAGAGCAATATTAAAAACATAAATTGCCCAGAGGGTATGCTTACCATTAAAGTTAAGCAGTAGAAGGGAGAAGGGACTTGTAAAAATAAAGTTTAATTTTACTACAGAGAACTTTCGTTCTTTGTGCAGCATTTCTTAAGAATGCCTCTAAACAAAACCTCCTGGAGACTGGTCTTTAGACAGTTGATTCATTTTACAGCACAAGCTCAGTCTGATATATTAAAATTAAAACCTCACACTGGGTGTTAAAATTTCATTACCATACCTGTCCTTATTACAATTGCTTGTTTCCTATTCATATGAGACCATTGAATTGAGAAAATTTGCCTTGATTTTTCCATTCAGAATATTCACTTGCCCATTTACCATGGTTTCATTTCTTTTTAGATGAAAATTTCCCCTTTTTGTGTTCAGCTGAGTGTATCTCTCAGTTGCCAAAGAGGAGGGAAATATTGCTATTAAATGAAGATGATCATTTATTTTCACATTAAAATATATTTTGGAAAGGATAGAAGTTGTTCTTGCTCGAAGCTCATTTGTTCTGTGAGGACTAAGAGGTGTTTCTGGAGCTGTTCGTATGCTGTTTTGTTCTGTGTCTTAGCAGTAAAGCCTTTACTCATGTTGGCATATGAAATAGAGAAAGGTGATAAAATATATCTGGAATGTGACTTTGAGGAATAAAAAAATCTGTGACATTTGCATCCTTTAAACACAGGGTTGATAAGTCTAAACATTCAAAATTACTTTTTCATATACCACCATCTAGGTATATACAGTTAGCCAATGACTTTGATGGAATTCATCTTCAATGACCAGTGGTACCCAAACCCTTGCTGTTACTGATCTATAAGAGAAACAGTAAGACCACTTGTTTTAAAAAAAACAAGTCATCTGGGGCCAGCGGGTAGCGTGGTGGTTAAGGCACTGGACTTCCACATGATCAACTGTGGTTGGAGTCCTGAACCTGGTGACTTGCAAGTAACACCAGGGCCATGTGTGTGCATGCCCAAAATCCAGAGAGGAGAATGGAGGAGAAGAGATTGTGGCATATCCAACCCCTCTGAGTGGAGGAGAGGGGAGGAGATTTCTCACTTTCCCTTTCTTTGACTCTGGAGGATACAGGTGTCCTATGGTAAAAACCTAAAAAAAAAAAAAAATCACATGTACATATAAAATAATTAAGAAAAATGTATTTAATGACTACTGTGTCATATGATACTACCCTTATCCTCTAAGCGCTTAGAGTCTAGGAGGAGATACAGATAAATGAATGCACAATGGTACCTGCTGAGAAGGGTAGCAGGAAGCCTGAAGCACAATTCTAGACATTCTCCATAAAAATATACAAAGTTAGAAAAAGAGAATTTGACAGAGAAGTGAATGTGTATTTTGAAGGGGGTTTACACATGAGGAGCTCCTCAGCCCTGTTCCCATGGAACGTTTTCAGAGGGGGCAGGAACACCTGACCAGGACCTGTCACCCAGCTCTGAGCCTGGGTGGATTCCTAAAGAAGGCAGCACTGTGGGGATATGTCAAATCCAGTCTCCCCTGGCAGGTAGTCTCTGCACAGCATCCTGCATGACCTGTCAAACCTAACTCCGATGCCACCACTCCCGTGCCCACACTTGCTTTCTTTCTCAGTCAGAATGAAGCCCCATGTCCATTCTCCTCCCACTCACTCTGCACATGCCAACCACTGGCTTCTCTTGCAGGAATCCTTCCCCATAGTTAGCACAGGGGTTGCTCTCCATCTGCTTAAATGGCCCCATAGGGGGACTTTGCCTGACCACACCATCTGGAGCACTTTTGCATTCTCTGCCATCTTTTATTTTTCTTTCTTTCTTTCTTTCTTTCTTTCTTTTTTTTTTTCTTCATTCTGAGAGGGAGGTTGGAGAGGTAGAGAGAGCGGGAGAGAGAATGAGGGAGACAGAGCACCCTCAACAAGGTTCCATGCCACAATTGACCCCCTAAGCCTTTCTAACCAGCCAGATTCAGAGGTGCACCCACCTGGGGTATATAACTGGACCCATGATCTTCCATGTGGATCCAGTACCTCCTGAGCAATGCATTCCCGCGATGCTACTGGGCCAGCCTTCTCCGCCCTCCTTAATCTGGCCTTTCCAGAGCGTCCTCACTGCATTATGTACTCTAATTAACTTTCACAAAATATCAATAGGTGAGTGGCTTAAAGCCAGAAATTGACTCTCATACTAAAAAGCAAAAGTCCAAATGAGTCTCAAGAAAATGGCAGAGTTGATATTGCTTCTGTGACTGCTTATGTGAGAATTTCCTCAGCCAAATAAAAAGCAGGGATAACCTTATTCTGCTGGACATGAAGTTGGTCATGAATTCAAAATCATCCAGATGATTTGAGATGTGGATTTATAGGTATGATTATAATATATGATATCCGTCCTATGTGGGTAGCATGTCTTGTTATGTTAGTTACTGGTCGAGTACATGTGTATACAATACATAAACAAACACGCATAGATATATAGGGTGCGTTGCTCACAGCTTACTGATAGGGGTGTCCAGTCAAGAAAGCTTGGTGCTCTGTTCAAGGGTCTTGCTTTCATTGAGACATCACCTGCAACCTTTTCAAAAAAGTTTATTGATTTATTTTCTTATGTGTGTATGGGATTGATTAATTGATGGGTTTTTGACAAGGTCTCCATATGTCAGAACGCTTCTGTGCCAGCCTCTGGGCTAGTTAGGGCCACAGACGTGTGCTGATGTACCTCCCAGCTTGGTCTGGGGACTGACCCCAGGCTTCCTGTGGTGCCGCAGTCTCTAAGTAGCAGTGTGTTAACAGGAAGCACTGGCATGACTGAGCCCAGGAACCTTTGAGAAATGCCGACCCTCAGGCCTCACCCCAACCTGCAGAATCAAGAGTCTGCAGCTCGGCACGTTCCTCAGGTGGTTTGTGTGCACATGACAATTCGGAAAACACTGTTCTAGGGCATTTTGAATTATTATTACTTATTTATTTTATCAACATATAATAATTGTACATACTTATGGGGTACAATGTGATTTTTGAGTATAGAAATACAATGTGGGACCAGCAGTTAGCATAATGGCTATGTCACTGAACTCCCATGTAGTTGACCGTGGTTTGAGTCCTGGACCTGGTAGCTTAAACTCACTCCAGGCGTGTGTGCGTGCGTGCCCAAGATCCCGAGAGGAGAGTGGAGGAGAAGGGATTGAGGCATGGCCATCCCCCCTGGGGGGGGGATTTCTCACTTTCTGTCCCTCTGTCTCTCTTGCCAGTGCACGCACCCTATAGCAAAAACCTCTAAAAAAAAAAAAAAAAGAATACAACGTAATAATATCTTTGTATCAGGGTAATTAGCATATCTGTCATCTATACCATTTGTCATTACTTGGTATTGGGAACATTCAGGATCGCCTTCTTGAGCTGTGCTGATACGAAGTAAGCTGTTTCCTGTAGCTACTCTACTGTACTCCATAACACTGGAGCTTGTTGCAGCGTGTCATTGGTGTGTGATTTTGTCCCTTGACCAACATCTCTCTGTCCTCCCTCTCTTCCCAGCCCCTAGTAGTTTATCATGTGCTGCTTCTGTGCATCTAAAATCAGGAAGTAGTTCTTTTCAACAAGAAACTAGAACAGAACAGGTTCCATTTTGAATTCCAGTTCTGTCACTAACAAACTTGACCTTATCTTACTGACTCTGAGATTGTTTTCACTTCTTTGAAATAGGGACATTTCTGCCTTTTAGGGAGTTTGCAAGGATTACGTGTGTGAAGCACTCAGGATTGCTGCTTAGCCCTTCCTTTCTGCTGCCTGGCTTCCTCCTTTCTGTGAAGGAAGGCATTGAAACTCTTCTCTACCTTTTATTTCCCAGCACAGAGGTTTTTAAGTTCTTTGCTCATGTGCCTCCTAAAAGAACCTTGAAAAACCAATACCTCCCCACATTTTAAAAAGTTGCATTGAGATGTTTTATTGTACATTCAAAAATTTACACAGTAATCCTTAAGCTGTTGTAACCATTGGCATTTAAAAATTGGAGCCAGGTGATGATGCAGTGGTAATACAAGGGACTCACATGGGAAGGATCCTGGGTTCAAGTCCTGGGACCTCCTTGAGCTCACAGGGCACATGTGTATGCGTATGATTCTAGGCTGACTGAGACAAGGGCGGGTTATATCATGAAAAGCCTGTCAGGGGTGCTGTTTTTCTGTTTCTCTCTCTCTCTTTCTTTCTCTTTGTCTCTAGCTCATGGGAGAGATTTACTTTATCAAAGCAAACTTAAAAAAAATGTTTAGATCACTCATTCAGTCTAGCCAAGGGAATCTCATTACTGGGAGATCTGACGGGCTCTCAGTGAGGGACTGGGGAATGGGAGAAGCCAGGGGATGTCTCTTCTCCCCTCTCTGAAGTGGCATCTCTGTGCAAACCAGCCTAGAGTTGCTAGTCCTGGGCTCTGGTGACAGCACCTCCTCTCTGCATTTCAGGTGGCTATGGCTTCCAGCCCTCGCACATTTTGGTGTGGTTCAGGGGCTCCTAGTTGGCTTCTCGCCTTCAGTTGTGTTACCAGTTTCCTACACTGATTTCATCTTGGCATGTAAAGTGGATTCCGTTTTTCCTGGTTGGATCCTGATTGATAGATACACCGATCTTTGTTGATAAACCCACATCAGCACTCCTCACTTAATAGTCGAGCTACATTCCTATGAGTAGGTCAGTAAGCAAGTCAGTTGATAAGTGAGGAGCAGGTGTCTTGTGGTGTGCTGGGGTGCCATAGGAGAGGTATTTTTCAATAGATACCCTGTGACAGTTTGCTTGAATAATGTAATTCTATCTATACAAAAAGCACACATTAGATAAACACTAGCAAGCAACAAGATACACAACACAGTAATATAAATTCAGCATGATATTTTAAAATTCTGAATCCTATTGCAGGTATACAATAAAGTACAGATTGATAAACAAAATATGTAGTTTTGCATGATTGTGAATGCTTCAAGTAGTTAATACTAACTGAGTGCAGGAAAGGGACAAAGGCTGAGAAAGGGCATTCCT
>NW_006203410.1:364242-391540 GCF_000334495.1 Tupaia belangeri chinensis | reverse complement strand
CAGACTGAGAAAGGGGATCTCTTGCACTGGTGAAACTGTGGTAGGTCCGAGTAGTCATTAAACAGGTAGGTTGTTAAGTGAGGAAGCAAGGAGTGGCTGTGTGTGCACTTGTCCTATTGTCACTGCAAATTTTTTTTTTTTTTTTTTGAGAGATTTTCACTGTAGGGCGCATGCGCTCGCCAGACAGACAGAGAGAGACATAGAGACAGAAAGCGAGAAATCACCCCCCAGGGGGGATGGTCACGCCGCAATCCCTTCTCCTCCATTCTCCTCTTTGGATCTTGGGCACACACACACATGCACCTGGCATGAGTTTAAGCTGCCGGATCCAGGACTCAAACCACAGTCGACTACGTGGGAGTCCAGCGACATAGCCATTACGCTAACTGCTGGTTCCCCTCAATGCAAAGTTTTGTAGGAAGAGTCAGAATGTGTGAGGGGTGTGCTTCTCTTCAGAGAAGTTGTGAGAAGGGAAGTGTTCCCAGGCAGAATAATTCGAGGAAAAGTGTTAATAGAAGATAAGAATCTATAACCTGATTCCTTTAAAATGAGTATTTTTAAAAAATATGTGTTCCAGTTTGAAGACTGCTGCCTTACAAAGCCAGGCACCTTGCAGATTTAGGCACCAAAGTGTTTGAGTAAATGGGTGACCACATATATACCAAAGTCTCAAACTGTCCAAACAATCTTCTGTAGCAGTGGTGGGGTCCAAATGCCAACCACCTACATGGAACATGTGCTCCGTCTGATGCATCCTGAGGCTGCAGCTCACAGCTGGCTGCCCTGAGCATGGCTGAGGGCTGGCACTTGGCTGAATGGGTACAGTCACCGGAGGAGCAAGCAGGATCTTGGAAGCCCCAGCAGTAATGGGCCATCAACCGGAAACAGCACTCTGCTCTCTCTGCCAGCACCAGCAGCGAGCTGTGCTGATGTTTGCAGTTGTGTGCACCTGCTGCTTTGCTTTGGAGCTCTGCCGCTTATCTGGAGAAATCTCTTTGACAAATTTGTTTACAGAATATTGTGCTGTGCATTTATTGGCTAGCCAACTATGCTGAAAATTGCTTAAGGAGGATTATAAAAAGGACTACTTTTTTATTAGTTATAAAACAGAGTCCCCCATCTCAGAACACTGTTTAGCATCTTTGTTTACTTTTTTGCTATGATTTCAGTTGTAATTATAACCTGAACTTCAGTCCATATTGAGTTAAATGAGAAGTAATGAAGCTTAAAAAAGGTCCCCCTAAAAGTCACACAAAACCCCCAAATCAAATAAACAGAACAGGTGTTTGTGCAGAGACCCCTGTGCTAACTGGGCCAGGCACTTTGCTTGGCACTCATGTACTTCATTCAGCTTCCCTAATTCTCACCTTGAACTATCAGGTGGAGACTATTATGGAGTCATGTTTTTCCCCTCCCAATGGGGAAGCTGAGATTCAGGTAAAGTAACTTGCCCAGAGTCACACATTTGATTCCAGAACACAACTCAACCTTTTTTTTTGGAGAGGTTTTTGCTATAGGGCGCATGTGCTCGCCAGAAAGACAGAGAGAGACAGAAAGTCAGAAATCACCTCCTAGGGGGGATGGCCACGCTGCAATCCTTCTCCTCCATTCTCCTCTCAGGATCTTGGGCACGCATGCACACATGCCTGGCACGAGTTTAAGCTGCAGGGTCCGGGACTTGAACCACAGTTGACTACATGGGAGTCCAGCGACATAGCCATTATGCTAACTGCTGGTCCCAAACTTTTTTTTTTTTTAAAGTACATCCATCTATTTCTTCTGAGAGGAGAGAGAAGGGGGGAGAAAAAGAGACACCCTCCCTCCCTCCAACATGGTCCTCACACCATGTTCCACCCTCAACCTCAGCCAGCCCAGTTCCTGGGCTGGTGTCCACAGGGAGACTTGGGATGCAAACCTGCACCTCCAGTGTGGGTCCAGGGCTGCAGACTGTTACTGCTGTGCCACTCTCTGGCCCCCAGAACATAGCTTCTTAATCACTGCTTCAGAACCTCTGAGCAGCTGAGCACTGAACCACTGGCTCTCTAAGGAGGCACTAATGTTTCCTGAGGGAGCTGATGTCCTGTTTGCTTGGCTTACCTGGGAGGGAGGGCCTTGGCATTGAGGGTATTGAGACAAGGTGAAATTTAATTTACAGTGGCACTCAACACTATTTCAGTGAGATACCCTGGGTATAGGCTTGGTTTCTTTCAGGGAATGTACCAACTGAGAAAATTTGTAAAAATGATAGCTTTGGAAGAGAAAGGTAAGCCTTCTTCAATTTAGAGGTTTGTCCTTCCCTCTAGTGATTTTTCTTTCTAAAGACCAGAGGGTTAAAGTGATACATTCTCTGAGCTCTCTGGAGGTATGAAAGATTAGAAACTGTTTTTTAGGGAGATGTCATGTGGAAATCAAGTAGAGAACCAGATAAAAATAAAGTTGGTTCTTGAAAGAAAGAGACAGTAAAGGTATCATGCATGTGGAGTGGGGTACCCAGGAAGAAAGAGGGTTTTTAACTATAGCAATAGGCAGCAAGTAGCAGGGAACAGGTGCTTTTGGAGAAAGAGAGAAAGATGATGGTTTTGAAAGTCAAACTACTGAACTACCTTTTTCAAGTTTTATAATAAAGGCAATGAAAATACATTTGATGTAGTGATGCAGAAGCAAAGAAAGACTTATTGGTGGAACTTTGCTGATCAGTATGTAAGAAAGTACTTAGGGAGTGAGATTGTAAACACGTCAAGATCAGGAGAGATGACTACTAGTTCAAGTTCTGCGCCCGTGTTCTGCAGAATCTTACCCTAGAGTCTCACTGTGGTATTTCCAGTGGTAGTAGTTATCCATCCAGCCAACCATCGTTTCATCATTTACTTCTTTATATAAATACCTTCAAAAGGGTGGTTTGTTTATTTATTTATTTATTTATTTATTTATTTTTTTAAATTTATTCTTGGGGCAGCAGCAGTCTTGGTGGTTAAAGCACTGGATTCCCACATGACCAACCACGGTTTGAGTCCCGAACATGGTGGCTTGCTTTCTCACTTTCCCTCTTTCTCTTTTCCCCCTTGTCTCTTTCTGGTGAGTGCATGTGTCCCTATAGCAAATAACAACAACAACAACAATAAAATAAATAATTAAAAAAATAAAATTAAATCATGATAGAGAGTGTATGTATGCATGCATGAAAGTGAGGGTGAGTATGAGAGAGAAAAGGAAGCACTCTTGTGACAGGTCTCTTCAGACTATGATCCCCTTCTCCTAGTTTTCTAGTGAGTCAGGATTTTCATCACACACGCATGTACCTAGCATGTTTCAGGTCAACCAGGCTGGGTGTTCAGAACCACAGTTGACTATGTGGCTTCCAGCCCTGCAGTTTTGTATACTACCAAGTATGGTGCCCGAGTGGGCCTTTTACAGACCTTCGAGCCTCTGTGTCCTAAGCCCTGGGCATTAAGGATGGTGTGGGGAACAAAGCCACACATGTCCCTTGCTGTGTTAAATCTCATTAAAAAGCACACATATTTAGGACAGCAGGTCTAAGCACTATGCAGTAGAGCTGTGTGGTGCTGTAAATGTGTACTGGAGGGATCTGACCCAAAAAACGAGAGGAAAAGAGATAATGAGTGAGGAGGTGCTATTTTCCCAAGAGTCTGAGTCCTTATTTGTTTGGGAGTTTAAGCATATGGAGATATTCCCCAGGGCTGAAGCTCTTTTTACACAAAGGATTCTTGAATGAAGGTATCCAGGGATCGAAAGCTGTTTTCAACTTCGCTCACTTGCTCGCTTTTTTTCTTTCTTTCTGTATATCTTCCTGGGGTTGTGGCTTAGAAATTAAACCTCTGACTGAAGGCAGGAACATCAAATTGCATAGTTTTCTTTTTCACTGACCTGTTGTCTAAAATAACATTATGACTAACATTTACATAGCAATGAATAGGTAGTTGTCCAAGTACTCTCACGCTCCGTCCCCCGCCTTCTTTCCTCCCTTTCCTCATCTGCCTCCCCTCTTGGTAGGGCAGGCAGGATACATTGCTATTATCCCAGACATATCAAATACATCTTAAAGATGTGCTGTATTGGAGATTAAAAATACAGTGATAAATATGTGCCCACGACCTATCTCCACCCCTGTCAAATTCAACATCTAGAGAGGGAGACAGAGACTTTCAAATATAATATATTAATTTCCTTTGAGAAATGCTCAAGGGTTATTAGGGGATGATAGAGGAACGCCTAGATTATGATGTGTGTGTGTTTGAGATGGAGGGGAGCTAGTATTGGGAGGAGTGGAGGGTAGAAGGAGCCTCCCACAAAAACCTCTATTTTAATGAGGAAAATGTTCTTATGACTTTAGAATGGGGATAGTAATCCTATGAAAAGTCTAAATCTAGATGCCATACAATGAAATTCTCACTCCTGAAGTGATTATGCATGTTTAAATGCATCATTCATGTGATTGATGGTCAAAGATGGTGATCTTTGCTGGAGGAGGAAATGGGACAGCTAGAGTTGAAGCCAGATCCTCTAGTCAACATGGTCCTCACACCATGTTCCACCGTAAACCACAGCCAGCCTGGTTCCTGGGCTGGTGTCCACAGGGAGACTTGGGATGCAAACCTGCACCTCCAGTGTGGGTCCAGGGCTGCAGACTGTTACTGCTGTGCCACTCTCTGGCCCCCAGAACATAGCTTCTTAATCACTGCTTCAGAACCTCTGAGCAGCTGAGCACTGAACCACTGGCTCTCTAAGGAGGCACTAATGTTTCCTGAGGGAGCTGATGTCCTGTTTGCTTGGCTTACCTGGGAGGGAGGGCCTTGGCATTGAGGGTATTGAGACAAGGTGAAATTTAATTTACAGTGGCACTCAACACTATTTCAGTGAGATACCCTGGGTATAGGCTTGGTTTCTTTCAGGGAATGTACCAACTGAGAAAATTTGTAAAAATGATAGCTTTGGAAGAGAAAGGTAAGCCTTCTTCAATTTAGAGGTTTGTCCTTCCCTCTAGTGATTTTTCTTTCTAAAGACCAGAGGGTTAAAGTGATACATTCTCTGAGCTCTCTGGAGGTATGAAAGATTAGAAACTGTTTTTTAGGGAGATGTCATGTGGAAATCAAGTAGAGAACCAGATAAAAATAAAGTTGGTTCTTGAAAGAAAGAGACAGTAAAGGTATCATGCATGTGGAGTGGGGTACCCAGGAAGAAAGAGGGTTTTTAACTATAGCAATAGGCAGCAAGTAGCAGGGAACAGGTGCTTTTGGAGAAAGAGAGAAAGATGATGGTTTTGAAAGTCAAACTACTGAACTACCTTTTTCAAGTTTTATAATAAAGGCAATGAAAATACATTTGATGTAGTGATGCAGAAGCAAAGAAAGACTTATTGGTGGAACTTTGCTGATCAGTATGTAAGAAAGTACTTAGGGAGTGAGATTGTAAACACGTCAAGATCAGGAGAGATGACTACTAGTTCAAGTTCTGCGCCCGTGTTCTGCAGAATCTTACCCTAGAGTCTCACTGTGGTATTTCCAGTGGTAGTAGTTATCCATCCAGCCAACCATCGTTTCATCATTTACTTCTTTATATAAATACCTTCAAAAGGGTGGTTTGTTTATTTATTTATTTATTTATTTATTTATTTTTTTAAATTTATTCTTGGGGCAGCAGCAGTCTTGGTGGTTAAAGCACTGGATTCCCACATGACCAACCACGGTTTGAGTCCCGAACGTGGTGGCTTGCTTTCTCACTTTCCCTCTTTCTCTTTTCCCCCTTGTCTCTTTCTGGTGAGTGCATGTGTCCCTATAGCAAATAACAACAACAACAACAATAAAATAAATAATTAAAAAAATAAAATTAAATCATGATAGAGAGTGTATGTATGCATGCATGAAAGTGAGGGTGAGTATGAGAGAGAAAAGGAAGCACTCTTGTGATAGGTCTCTTCAGACTATGATCCCCTTCTCCTAGTTTTCTAGTGAGTCAGGATTTTCATCACACACGCATGTACCTAGCATGTTTCAGGTCAACCAGGCTGGGTGTTCAGAACCACAGTTGACTATGTGGCTTCCAGCCCTGCAGTTTTGTATACTACCAAGTATGGTGCCCCAGTGGGCCTTTTACATACCTTCGAGCCTCTGTGTCCTAAGCCCTGGGCATTAAGGATGGTGTGGGGAACAAAGCCACACATGTCCCTTGCTGTGTTAAATCTCATTAAAAAGCACACATATTTAGGACAGCAGGTCTAAGCACTATGCAGTAGAGCTGTGTGGTGCTGTAAATGTGTACTGGAGGGATCTGACCCAAAAAACGAGAGGAAAAGAGATAATGAGTGAGGAGGTGCTATTTTCCCAAGAGTCTGAGTCCTTATTTGTTTGGGAGTTTAAGCATATGGAGATATTCCCCAGGGCTGAAGCTCTTTTTACACAAAGGATTCTTGAATGAAGGTATCCAGGGATCGAAAGCTGTTTTCAACTTCGCTCACTTGCTCGCTTTTTTTCTTTCTTTCTGTATATCTTCCTGGGGTTGTGGCTTAGAAATTAAACCTCTGACTGAAGGCAGGAACATCAAATTGCATAGTTTTCTTTTTCACTGACCTGTTGTCTAAAATAACATTATGACTAACATTTACATAGCAATGAATAGGTAGTTGTCCAAGTACTCTCACGCTCCGTCCCCCGCCTTCTTTCCTCCCTTTCCTCATCTGCCTCCCCTCTTGGTAGGGCAGGCAGGATACATTGCTATTATCCCAGACATATCAAATACATCTTAAAGATGTGCTGTATTGGAGATTAAAAATACAGTGATAAATATGTGCCCACGACCTATCTCCACCCCTGTCAAATTCAACATCTAGAGAGGGAGACAGAGACTTTCAAATATAATATATTAATTTCCTTTGAGAAATGCTCAAGGGTTATTAGGGGATGATAGAGGAACGCCTAGATTATGATGTGTGTGTGTTTGAGATGGAGGGGAGCTAGTATTGGGAGGAGTGGAGGGTAGAAGGAGCCTCCCACAAAAACCTCTATTTTAATGAGGAAAATGTTCTTATGACTTTAGAATGGGGATAGTAATCCTATGAAAAGTCTAAATCTAGATGCCATACAATGAAATTCTCACTCCTGAAGTGATTATGCATGTTTAAATGCATCATTCATGTGATTGATGGTCAAAGATGGTGATCTTTGCTGGAGGAGGAAATGGGACAGCTAGAGTTGAAGCCAGATCCTCTAGTCCTTCCTCCAGCTGTCCCTGGGGTGTGGCAGGTAGTGAGAAAAAGTAATGGTTGTGAACATGTGTGAATGTGGTGAGTGGTGTGGGTATCTCAGGAAGCTAGAAGACTCTACTATCGAGGGGCAGCAAGTACTCACAACCAGCTGTCTTTTTGGGAAAAGCAAAACTAGACAATTACATGTGATTCTTAAGAAGGTGGCCAGTTCCTCAGGCCCTGTGCAGTCAACCCATTTGCCATGCGTGGTGCTCTGAAGTAGATGTTGCTGCTTCCATTTTACAGAAGGAAAAGCTGAGGCAGAGTGGAACATATTGCTATGTGTTGGACTTGATCCGGTGTCACCCTGGTTCAGTGGTCAGTACTGCAGAGTGGGTGTGGTGTGGTGGGACTTGTGAGCTGCTGATGGCATTGTCTGAAGACAGTCCCCATGTGATTAGGCGTGGCTGGATTCTCCAGAGACATACGAATAAACGGACTTGGAGGACTCACTTGTGGGCCTCATCCCTGCAGCCTAGTCATTTCTATGGAAAAATGTGTTGAGAGCACCCACGATAAGCTGGGCCTGCCTAGATGCTTTTCTCTTTTTAAATAAAGTTTATTTATTTATTTCATGAGAGAGAGACAGAACAGGGGAAGAGGAAGAGGGAGAGCACTCCCAACAGGGTCTTCATGCTGTGGTCCCATCTCAGCCTGTCAGCCTGGATCAGGGGCTTGTGCCAGTGTGCAGAGGGAGACCGTAGGATGTGAACCTGGTACCTTCTCACATGCCTCAGCATCATGGAGCCATGCGTTACCACTGTGCTACCCTGGCTCTCCTTTACTTGACCAGGCTGAGAGTTTATGAGGTATATGATGGCTTGTTAGGTCCTACACGAGTGGCTGTCTACCAGCTTACTGGACTGTAATGATGATGTTTTTATGAGTTTGCAGAACTCAATGTAACATGGAGTGGAAGCGTTTGCTATTAAACCTAACTACTGAGGTAGGATTTTATGTTTGTATTGGGGCAAATCATCTTGTAATGGATTTTTCAAAAGCTGTATTTAAGGAGCTTCACAGAGGAACATTATAGAGAGAAAAGACAGGATATGTGACCTGGCTATGTGCAAGAAAAAAGTTTCTATGGGATGATCAGGATCCACAGGTAGGCTAGAAGCCTTTCCTGTAGCGGGTCTCTTCTGAAGCTTGGTAAGAGAGAGACAGACTGCTGGGCTTGATTTCAGAATTAATCTCACTAATTATTAAACTTCATTCTGCCCCCTTTATTCCAAAACCTTGCTCAGAGGGAGACAGAGAAAGGGGGAGGGATTTAACTTACACTTCAGACAAAATGATAGATATCTTTGACAGGATGGGTTTTTAATGTGCTTAATGGCTGTTTGCTGTGATATTCTGCCATTTGTAGAAATAATTTACTTTTGGAGATAATAAAAATTAAACCTCTAGATTTTATTGAGGATGCTCCTCTTTTAACCAAATACTGTTGTTTCTTCTTTCTAGAAAAATATTGGGTCATCAGAGAAGTCATGACATATTTTTTTACCAAAAAAAATTGGGTCATCAGAGAAGTCATGACATGTTTTTTTACCCAAAAAATAAAAAAGGTCACATATTTTTCTGTGAAACCATGCAAGCGACTTGTTCTTTAGGGAGAAAAGAGTCTGTATGCCCAGTAGTCACTGCTTTCTAGCTCTCTACCTGGGCCAGTGAGGGGCAGAGCCTAGTACCTTCTCACCTGCCTCGGCCTCATGGAGCCTTGCGTTACCACTGTGCTTCCCTGGCTCTCCTTTGCCAGGCTGGGAGTCTCTGTTGCTCTTACAGGGGGACGTTCTCCCTGTGCTATAGCATAAACGGAAAGTAGCCCCCTGGAGCTAGGATGGTATGTAAACTGGGAAATAATATATGGTAGAATGTAGTGCTATTGTATTTTTTAAATGTTCATGTAGATTATGTGGATTAATTGCACACTTAACCATGGTTGCCAGAAATGTGTTAGAGAACTAATTGCAAGAAGTCTGCACAGCCGTGGAAAGCTCTGCTCCTGCATCTGTGCCAGACAGGCCTGGCACAGGTACAGTTCTGTCACTTACCACCTTGGCTAGATGCGTGGCTCTCCACATCTTGGTTTCTGTTACTGTAAAATAGTGATAATCATCAGCCCAAGGATTGCTTTGAGAATTAAAGGAGATTATTTTGCACGTGAATAAATAAATAGAATTCCTGGCACTTAGCAGGCAATCAGTAGGCAATACGTGCCCTTATATTGAGAGTCAATATGATCTTTGAGAATACACTTCAGAAGTCGGGAGTCTAAGATCTTTGCTAGGTGCTGTTTCCGTTGAGCCTAAAATAGTGCCTGGCACATTGTGGCCGCTCAGTAGTCAGCACTTACTAGGCATATGGAAGAATCAAGGGAAGTGAAGAGGCAGCCGCTCTCCATTCCAGCCTCCCAGGGGGAGCGCATGTGAAGGGAATAGCTCTGGACATGAATGGAGGTGGTAACCCTTTGGAGCACTTGAGTTGGAAGATACAGCCTGTGCCCGTTCTCCCTGACTGTTCCTAGAGGTTCCCAGAGGACTCCAGAGGTTCGTTCCTTCCCTCTCATTTTTGCTGCATTCCTCCTCCCATCTATATCCAGCTTCCAAAAATATGGAAATAAAACCCTTTCTATTAGGTCACTGGAAAAGTAATGATGCATTTTTGCATAGAAAAATATGTCACGACTTTTCTGATAGCCCAGTATTTTCATCCCTAGTGTAGGAGAGAAAGGTTAATATTTAAGACCTAAATTTATTAGAAGTAAACCCCACTACATACTTACATAGAAAGGCTGACATTTAAGAAATACATTTATCAGAAATAAACCCCACTACATACATACATATGTGTATATATGAGAGGACTTCAGAAAGTTTGTTGGAAGATGGAATTGAAGTTCATGTTTACTTTGGTGCAAAGAAACTTTGAATCCACACATAGCTTTTTATAATATATGTTTTCCATGAACTTTTTGAAGACCCTGTGTATACATTCCTTCTCACCCATGAAATTAATGTAAGTGTATGAGAAGGTAAAGAGCAGAGGTCAGGTGTAGCCATGGTGGTGCAGGTGGTTAGGGCACCACTGTGCAACACTCTGGCTCTAGTTTCAGATCCTAGGTTGCTCTGAACATACCCAGTGTGCCCAAGAACCTCTGATCCTGAGTGGCTGGAAGGCTGGGGCTAGGGGATCACAGTGTGGTGAGACACCATTGAGGGTGTCTGTCTGTTGTGTCTGTCTGTCTGTGTCATGAATGAAAGAAATAAATGTGAAGAAAAGAGCACAAGTTAATCTGAATGGGATTGCCCAGTAATATTGGTAACACAATTGGTTTGAAATTTGGAAAACATTTATTTAGGGTGATACCTGATAGGATATACCCACATTCCATAGTAAAGAACAACAAGAATAATAGCACAATCATTTTAAAAGCCAGAAGAAAACAGAATTTAATGTTTATGAAGCACCAGAGGACAAATGAATTTCAAGGGCTAGAAGTAAAGAAGAAATGTGACTATATAAAAATAAAGCCGTCTGGGGGCCAGCAGGTGGTGTGGTGGTTAAGGTGCTGGACTCCCATATGACCGACTGTGGTTTGAGTCCTGGACCTAGAGGCTTGCTTTCTCACTTTCTCTCTCTGGTGAGCACTCGTGCCCTATAGCAAATTTAAATAAATAAATAAATGAAATAAAATCTTTAAAAAAAGTCATCTGAGGGACCAGCAGTTAGTGTAATGGCTATGTCGCTGGAATCCTACATAGTCAACCCCCATGCAGTGAACCACAGTTCAAGTCCTGGACCCAGTGGCTTAAACTCATGCTGGAGTCCCAAGATCCTGAGAGGAGAATGGAGGAGAAGGGATTGCGGCATGGCCATCCCCCCTGGGGGGTGATTTCTCACTTTCTGTCTCTATGTCTCTCTCTGTCTGTATGGCGAGCACACGCGCCCTATAGCAAAAACCTCTCCCCCCCACAAAAAAAGTCATCTGATATGAAAATAGAATGTAGCTACAGTGGTGTATATATATGCTACAAATATCAAGTATTAAGTATTTGTGACACAAAAATCTTATTTAAATTGAGAAATAATAAGTAGATGGATAAAGATTATGCATAGACAGTTTGGAGGAAATGCAGCTGAAAAGCATACAGAAATAGATCAGTCTCAGTAAAATAAAAAGAACTCGTGGAAGGTATCTTTTAAAATTTTTTTTTAACTGCCAGAGGGTTTGTGTGCTTGCCAGAGACAGAGACAGAGAGAGAGAGAGAGAGAGAGAGAGAAAGTACCCTTCTGTGGGGTGTGATCATACTACATTCTCTTCACCCTGTTGGGATTTGGGGCACACATGCACATGCACCTGGTGTGTGTTTTGAGCTGCTGGGGCCAGAATTAGAACCGTGGTTGGCTACATGGGATCTGGCTCCCTTAACCATTAGGCTATGGGGCTTTGCCAAAGCTACCACTTTCGTCTACTATATTTGAAAACACGGAAACAATGAAAACAATACTTAGGCTGGCAAGTAAATACTCTTCCGTAATTTTGGATGTATTGTAAGTTAGTGTAAAACTTTTGGAAGGCAATTTGGCAGGTAATCAAAAAATCAGAAAGTATGTAATATCTAATAATTCAGTGTCTCACTTCTGGGACTTTATCCTAAGGAATTAGCACAAAAAAGAAAACCTTCTGCATATATTAATATATTGTTGACTGTAGCTTTATTTGTAATAGCAGAAAATTAGAAGTACCTTAAAAGCTGAGAGACTGGGATTCATTCCCTGGGTGAATTATCTAGTCATTAAAAGTAATGATTTTGAAGATTATTGTAATATGGAAAAAATTTAATATGGTATGAACTGAAAAATAGGAATCAAAATTTATGTGCAAAATGACTTCATTTAAACATGTATGAAAAAATACATTATAATACATAGTTCCCAAAAGAATGCAGTTTTGTGAGTGATTATTCCTTTTTTTCTATTTCCCAAAAGTGCTAACATTTTTTATTTGTTTTATAATTTCAAACATTATATATGGAGATAATTTCCGTTACTCTGTTAAGGGAGATCAAAAAAGAGATTTCAGAAAATGGAAAGATTTGAGTCATTCACATCCTGTCTCATCTTCTGTTCCTGAGCATCCCATTTATGTGTAGAAGAGCTTTAGTGATTAAGCTTCATCTCCGTCCAAAGATACTTTAAAACAGCACCAGGCATATTGGATTCAAGCATTCATCTTCTGCTTTCTTTGCTACTCCTAGTTTTTCTTGTGTTTCTTAAGTGATTAGCTTTTTGGACTCTTAGGAGCAGGTCTACAGGCAGTTTTATCCCCTAGACAAATAGATCACTCCTCAGTGAAATGAATATTCTCAATACAAAGTAATGATACAAATATGCTGATTACCCTGATTTGATCATCGTACTAATATACCAAAAAAAAAACCCACTCTATATCCCTAATATGCATGGCTATTAGTGTCAAGTAAGAAAATAGATCTCCTGTTTTAAAAAAGATTTTTGTCATAGGGCTGGGGAGAGAGAGAGAAAGTGAGAAACCATTCCCCAGAGTGGATGGGCATGCCGCAACCTCTTTTCCTCCATTCTCCTCTAGGGATTTGGGGCACACATGTACACGCTCCCAGCATACTTTTCAGGACTCAAACCATGCAGTTGGCCATGTGGTATACAGCACCTTAACCACCACACCACCTGCTGGCCCTCGTCTCCCCTTTAAAAAAAGTTTCTTTCTTTTTTTTTTTTTTTTTTTTGAGAGGTTTTTGCTATAGGGCGCGTCCACTCGCCAGACAGACAGGAAGAGACATATAGACAGAAAGTGAGAAATCACCCCCCCCAAGGGGGATGGTCACCCCGCAATCTCTTCTTCTCCATTCTCCTCTCGGGATCTTGGGCACGCACGCACACGTGCCCGGCGTGAGTTTTAAGCCACCGGATCCGGGATGCGAACCGCGGTCGACTACGTGGGAATCCAGCGACATAGCCATTACGCTAACTGCTGGTTTCCCCCAAAAAAGTTTCTTTTCTTTTATTTTATTTTATTTTAGAGGTTTTTGCTATAGGGCGCGTATGCTCGCCAGAGAGACAGAGACAGAGAGACTGAAAGCAAGAAATCACCCCCCAGGGGGATGGCCACACCGCAATCCCCTCTCCTCCATTCTCCTCTCAGGATCCTGGGCACACACGCACACATGCCCGGTGTGAGTTTAAGCCACTGGGTCTGGGACTCGAACCGCGGTTGACTATGTGGGAGTCCAGTGACATAGCCATTGCGCTAACTGCTGGTCCCAAAAGTTTTTTTTTTTTTATT
Organism: Tupaia belangeri chinensis; assembly: GCF_000334495.1. NCBI lineage: Eukaryota > Metazoa > Chordata > Mammalia > Scandentia > Tupaiidae > Tupaia > Tupaia belangeri. The sequence goes on along the minus strand of NW_006203410.1, from coordinate 377,957 downwards.
TTTTCATGAGTAGGAGAGGCAGAGAGAGAGACAGAGAGAGAGGCAATCCCATCATGTCATGATCTGCCCCCAGTTTTAGCCAGCCATAGCTTATGGACATTCTCTTGCCTGGTACATTTAGGAATTTTCTGGGATGTGAACTCAGAACCTTTGCATATAGGCTCACCTCACAGAGTTTTGTGTTACTGCTGTGCCACTTTATGGACCTCTTAGGCCTTTTTCTGATTCTGATTTTTCAGGTTTTCTGCAGCTGTCCCACTCAGTTACAATTTGTTGCTTTGAAAGACACACCTAGGAGGATCTGCTGAGGAGCTTGGACCTCAGACACGAGAGGGTATTATGGGGCGCCATTTCTTCTCTTGGCTGGTGTGTGCATCATAAGCTTTGTGCACCTGTCTCCCTACTTTGGCCTGGAGGAGGCTTTCCAGTGAGGAAAATAGAACTCATTTGAACAGAAGAATACCATTTCACAGGTGCCACACCAGTTTTAGGTTCTGCTGAAAACAGATCTGCTTTAATGTGACGTCGATTTTCAGTCCCCAGCCCCCATGCAGTTCCTTTTTGGATTCAGAAGCCAAGAGTTAGGAGTCACACTTGATCCCCACAACTGGGCCACCTCTCTCCACCATCTTGACTACCCCCAGAGAGTCCATGAAGGCTCATTTAGACACATTTATAACCTTTCATTACAACACACAATGCAGCTTACAAACTCAGAAACTTCCTTAGAAATATCTACCAGTTGTGAATTCACAGTAAGACAGTGCTTTAAAAAAATAATTAAATGAATAAAAATAGTGCATACTTGTGGGGGTACAGTGCAATTTTTCGGTACACTGAAAAATGAGTAACAGTTAAATCAGCGTGATTAGCATGCTCATCATCTAGACCATTTGCCATTGCTTTGTGGTCCGAATATTCAAAATACTTTTTTTAGTTTACAGTATTGCAGTCATTACCAGTGTAGTAACCATATCAAGTATACTGTAAGAGTTCATGAAGAGCGAAAGGGAAATGCATTGTTTGCTACACTATTTTATTGGTAAGACAAGGTTAACTTGCCTTCCGGATATCTTGTTAACCCAGAATGTCAGCTGTGGGCATGTGTAGATGGGTGAGCTCTGTGCTTTAAGAAAGGGCATGGCAAGAGGTTGCCATCTGTAGCTGCTGAAGTTCCTGGCCTCCTGGCTTAGAGGTTGGTAGAGGAGGAGGATCTTCTGTAACTTGCCGAGTTTCTGTTGTTGCTATCATCACTGTTCCTGGGACCTTCTAAGTACCTGACTGCTTTAGTGGGACCATAAGGCAGAGGGGGTGGAAGTCCAATCTGACATTGGAAGCATGGGAAGGACTTGAAGGCTGCTCTGTTTCTGAGACCTTGACTTCATTCATGTATTCAGCATATGTTTATTGAGTTTCTATCACTTGTCTTCACTGGTACTGTGTCTCTCTCCCAATATCTTTTTGATTACTTCTTTATTTCTTCCATGGGAAAGGGAGACAGACAGAAAGAGACCGCCACCAGTAGAGTCTTCACACCTTGATCCTATCCTGTCCTCAGCTGGGAAACCTCAGGATGCAAACTGGGGATCTTCCCCCATGGCCTTGCATGGAGGAGCATGGCGTTACCTACCACTGCACCTCTGTGACTGACCTTATCTTGAACTCAGAGGTAAACAGGACAGCCCAGTCTGTTAGATAGGGAATATATTCACTTTGGAGGCTATGCTTCATCTTCCTACCAGCCAGTTTAAAGACCCTACTTTTTGAGCACAGCACTAAAACATGATGCTCTCAGACTGACCACACTGCAAGGTTTCTGGTTCATACCCAGGAACCTTTTTTTTTTTTTTTTTTTGAGAGGGTTTTTCGCTATAGGGCGCGTGTGCTCGCCAGACAGAGAGAGACAGAGAGACAGAAAGCAAGAAATCGCCCCCCAGAGGGGATGGCCATGCCGCAGTCCCTTCTCCTCCATTCTCCTCTCAGGATCTTGGGCACGCATGCACACGCGCCCAGCATGAGTTTAAGCCACTGGGTCTGGGACTTGAACCGCATTCGACTATGTGGGAGTCCAGCAACATAGCCATTACGCTAACTGCTGGTCCCCATTCCCGGGAACCTCTTTGAGTGTTCTAGGCACACACCCATGTTGCAGGATTGGCTGAAGTTGGGGTTAAATTGTGACATTATACCCTGTTGGGAATGCTTGTCTCTCTGTCTCTGTCTCTCTTCCTCATGCAAAAAATAAAAAAAAAAAAAGGAAAAAAAAAAGAGACACTGCTTTTCTCCTCCAGGCAGTACCCTGGCTGAGTTGGCTGTGCCTACCATTGATCACCCTAAAGCCCAGATTAGGTTGTGGGTGGCTTAGTTCAGCTAATCAGCATCTGTGGAAAACATATTTCTGTTGCTTTTTTGTCCAGGAAAGGCAGCCAGCCACTTGATTTTGTATTCCAGTTCAGAATAACATGATGGAATAAGGGCCCATATTTCTTTGGGTTCATGTCTATAAGAATTGATCCTGGGAGTGATTAGAAGTCAAACTTCCTGCTCCAAAAACACTTTGGAGGGAATAAGCAAGCCTTTGTTGTATCCTCAGAGCCAAATAAAGCCACCCGAGGGTGCCGGCCGTCAACCCAGCAGAGGCCTTCAGTACAGAAAGGGATAGGGAAAGGTGTTCATTTCTTTTTAAAAGAGCTTCTAAAAATAAAACTCTGTTTCCTACAATGCTATGTGTAGAAGGACAGGAGTTGTGGGAACAGAATGTTTTAGGGGTTCAATAAAATATTTTGAGCCAAAGTAACTGAGAACTCTATGCATTATATGAGGTTATTGTCTATTTGAGGTAACAGAACATTTGTAATGGCCTTATATAAGATGCCTCAGCTGCTTCTTTGGAATGACATAGATACGTAATGACAAGAACTTATTGTTACAGTTCCAGGTTATAAATGTGTCAGAATTAGTGTACCATGTCCAGTGGGCTCTTAGAAGGTTGGGGCAGGAGAGGAGAAGGTTTTAAGAGGTTTTACCTGATGTTTTAGGATCTGCAAGAGAACTCCTGACTCTACTTCTTAGAACAAAATGTAGATTGCTGTATAATTAATAATCCAGTTTTTCTGCTTACCTGCACAGAATTAGAGGGCCTTGATTTTCAGTCTCATTTGAAGAGCATGTTAGTAGGCAGTGGAATAAAAAGAATTTGAAGGAAGGCTTTTTTTTTTTTTTTTGAGAGATTTTCACTGTAGGGCGCGTGTGCTTGCCAGACAGAGAGAGACATAGAGACAGAAAGCGAGAAATCAACCACCACGGGGAATGGCCATGCCTCAATCCCTTCTCCTCCATTCTACTCTCGGGATCTTGGGCATGCACGCACACGCGCCCAGCGTGAGTTTTTAAGCCACCGGGTCCGGGACACGAACCACGGTTGACTACGTGGGAGTCCAGCGACATAGCCATTACGCTAACTGCTGGTTCCCAAGGCTTTCTGTTTTGTTTCCATCATTTATTAAATTTCCAACAAATCTTAATTGGTGAAATATACGTTAATGCATTAATAGCTAGAGATCATGAATTTTAAAACCCTGTGATGGTAGTTAAACAGTGACCAAACTAACTCAAGAGAAGAGTAAAAAGGTGTGGAGCTGAGATTGTGTTTGATTAAGAAATTGTAGTGTTCTAAACATCATAAACAAAAATACACTCAGATTACTCACACCTGAAATACTAACTGGTTACTTTAGTGCTTTCAGGCATTTTCACTTCAGTCTTCCCCTGGGGAAAAATTAGGTGATTCCCTAGAGTGGGAGAAATGTACGATAAGTTGGTAAGTCACACACATAAACCAAGATTTGAATTTGTGATCAATAGTTTATTTCCATAGACTTGTCTTTTTTTAAAAAAATGTTTTTGTAGCCATGTACATAGTTGACAGCTGCTAGGAATTGATTTTTTTTGTATGCGTAGGCACAGCAACTCTTGAAGAATATGAAACCATGTTTGTATTTTGGACTGAAAGTCCAAAATAATATTTAAACATTATTCCAGTGAATATAACTGCAAACTTTGGTGTGTGTATGCGTGTGTGTGTATGTCTATGTCTGTGTGTCTGTTCCATTGATCAACTTGTGAAGCAGATGACTGCATGGATGTTTCATTTGTTCAGCTCATGGAAGAAGTCCTTTTCTTTTTCTTTCTTTTCTTTTTTAAAATTTATTCCAAGAGAGGAAGAGAGAGGGAGGTTTTTCCTCCCAACAGGGTCTTCATGGCACCATCTACCCTCTGCCTCAGCCAGCCTGGATGACCAGCACATACAAGTGCTTCTGTTGTGTTCAGGGAGACCCTGAATGTGAACCTGGGACCTTCTTATTTGTCCTAAGCATGACAGAGTGCCACGTTACCTCTATGCCACTGCAGCTGGCTCAGGGAGAAAATCTGAACGTGTGTAATAATGTTAAGAACGGAGTCAGGGTCTGACTCTTGAGATTCTGATTGAGTAGCTCTGAACTGGGGTCTAGGACTCTGTGTCTCTTATAAGTACTGTTAGAGATTAGGATGCAGTGGCTAGTCGGTGGCGTGGTAGTTAAGACAGCTGGATACCACGTGGCTTACTATGTGGTTTGAGTCCTGGACCTGGCAGCTTGAGGGACACGCTAGGCCTGTGTGTGTGCATGCCGAAGGTCCCAGAGGGAGGGAGAGATGGAGGAGAAAGGATTATGGTGTGATTGTCCCCCATGGGAAGCGCGCTCTCTCTCTCTTCTCCCTCTCTTCTCTCTCTCTTTCTCTCTCCCTGCTAGAGCACATGCCCCTGAAAAAGTAAAAAAAGAAAGGTTAGAATGCTACTAAGGCAGAGGTCTGTGATTTAAAGAAACATTACTTTGGAGGCATGAACATGGAGCTATCGAGTCCCTTTGCTATTCATTCTGGTTCCAGTTTTTCCTTCAGTTTTATGGGTCAGTCCTTCACTCATGTGTCAGAATCAAATTAAAGCGATTAAACACCCAGAAAATAGGGAATCTTCATGTTAGGCGGGCAAGCTGCCATGGCGTTCTCAGCCCCTGTGCTTCCAAGTGTGACTTTATGATTCCTCTGTAAGTGCTTGATAACGAGAGGCCGAGCTCAGTTATGCAGATTGCTTTAGCACCAAGTATCCGTCATGGGCTGCACACTCTCATTAGGGAGAAAATACAGCTTGTGCTGTGTCATGTTCAGGAGTTGGGCCGTGGTAGACTCTCCTGCACCGTGAGACGGATTGTGGCATGTCTGGGGTGTTCTTAAAATCAGCTGGGTGATTGAGTGAGCAGCATCCGGAGCAGACTGTCAGGTTTTCCCTCTGGTGACATTGCAGGGAGGACCAGCTCCACAGGAGTGAGGGGACCCCGCATGCTCAGCTGCTGCAAGTCCTTGTAATTGCTTTTCTCTAGTGGTTTCCTGGATAAATGAGCCACACTGTTCTCTTGAAAGGAAAACTGACAACAAACCATCTGAGGCTGCTAGAGAACTCTCTGCTTAGTTTGGGTTCCTACTTTTAATTTCAGAAATTAACGAATAGGATGTGTCTAGTGTTTCTCACTTTTCCTTAAAAGGCCAAGTGTAAATAAGGGGGAGGGGCGCCCACTGATGGTGTGTTTAATTTTTCAGGAGAAGTTTATTTTAGTGCCTCCCCAGGTAGGAGGTTCTGATGCTAATTAGCAAGCTGTTTGCTGCCTGTACGGAGCACGTGTGTGCTGCATCTTGTGTCCTCTACTGCCTCATTGTTTACACCCTGTTTCAGCTTAAATGTCAACATCACCGTAGCTCTCCACGCAGTGTGATTTTCTCCCCTCTTCCTCCGGTGAAATTTAGATGCTGGAGCATCATTTTCCTGAAGCTCAAGTAGATGGTAAGCATAAATACTCATGGACACGTACAGGGGAGAGCATGCTAGTGACAGAGAGCCGTGTGCTGCCCAGGCTTCCTGGCTCGAGACCTTTATGATTTTTGTGCTTGATCCCGACAGCATCGGTATTTTGGGGGCACTAGAAACTATGAATTAGAAATACGCTGTATTAAAATACTAACATAATTCTTGGTTTTAAACTGGGTTTCAAAAGTTATCTGGAAATGGTTTGAGTTAAATACATTTTTTTTCTATTTTTTAAAATTATTTTTATTTTACATTTTTTAATACATTCAATCACATTATTTAGCTGACAAGGGGATCATTTCAATATGTGGACATTTCTCCCAGGTCGAGTTGATCAAAATATAGCAACACTACCTCCCTGTCTCAACAATGCTGTCTCCATATCCCTCCTCCAAATATTTTTCCCCAGGCCCCACTCCTCCACACACCCCACATATGTGATAAACCTACTTCATAAAATTATTTTATATATGGCTTTATGTAAGACTTAGTGCATGGTTGTAAAGAGTAGTTTTCGGATAAAGTGTATGAGCATTATACTAGCTTCAAAAAGTTCAGGGAAAGTGTGTATTATGAAAAAAAAAATGTGGGGATGTCAAAAATTTATTTTTTGTGCCAGGACCAGCAGGTGACATGGTGGTTAAGGCGCTAGACTCCTACATGGGTGACTGCAGTTCAAGTCTTGGACCTGGAAGCTTGCTTTCTCCCTCTCTCTGGTCAAATTGAATGATAATAATGATAAATAAAATTAAATAAATAATTCTTTAAAAAAATTTTATGCCAAAATAAACTCATACTTTAATTCTGTTTTCCCATGAACTTTTTGAAGTCCCTATATATATAATTTTTACTTTAATTTGTACTAGTTTTAATTTAGCTATTTTTGTTGATTAAAAATTAGATAGGTTTCTCTCATACTTTTCCTCAAGAATTATTTATTTATTTATTTATTATTATTATTATTTAAAAATTTGCTATATAGCTATAGGCACATGTACTAACCAGAGAGAGAGAGAGAGAGAGAAACAAGCTACCAAGTCTGGGACTTGAACCAGAGTTGGCCATATGAGAGTCCACCTTAGCCACCACACCACCACTGGCTCTCTCTAGTGTTTATGATCAGAGGATATTCTTCAGTATATGACTTTTATGTCTGCATTTAAAAAATGCAACATCTTCCTTAAAAATGTGTTTAATATTTTTTATGAGGGGGCCAGCAGGTGGCATGGTGGTTAAGATGCTGGACTCCCACATGGCTGACCATGGTTTGAGTCCCAGGCCTGGCAGTTTGCTTTCTCACTTTCTCTCACTCTCATTCTCTGGTGAGTGTGCATTCTCTGAAGCAAATTGAAAAAATAATGATCATGATAAATAACATTAAATAATTTTTAGGGAGATTTTTGCTATAGGGCATATGCACTCGCCAGAGAAACAGAGAGACAGAAAATGAGAAATAATCCCCAAGGGGGGGTTGACCATGCCATAGTCCCTTCTCCTCCATTTTCCTCTGGTGATTTTAGGCAGGCATGCATATGTATCTGGTGTGAGTTTTAAGCTGTTGTGTCTGGGACTCAAACTGCGGTTGGCCACGTGGGAGGGAGTCCAGTAACATAGCCATTATGTCATCTGCTGGTATCTAAATAAATAATTTAAAAGATAATTTATTAGGATTGATTGAAATTGTAAAATTAATATTTAGATTCAGATCTAGAACAGCAGCAGGCTCATGAGTAGATAAAAATGCATCCTTTGACCCTGCTACCTGAAATAAATGTTTAAATTACATAGATATTTCTCAAATCCTTGCGAGAATGTGGAAACATAGGAAAGTTTTAACCTTATTGAAACTGTATTCCAGTGAAAGTTGGTAGACATGGGAGGGCAGAATGATAGTGAAAGAATGTGAGTCTATCTGAGCTGTGTGAGAAAGTTACCAAGAATGACACATATTTTAGCTTCTAAAAGACTTTTGCTCTTCAATATTCAGCAAATACTTCTGTCATTATTACTACTAAATAAAACTTCCGTCTGGCTATTGAAGTTCTTTGAGGTGTATAGCCATACTCTCTCTGCCACATGGTTCCCATCATATTTAATTTAATGTGAATTTTTAAATTTAGGAAAAAAGCATAAGGGAAAAACATGGAGAGAGCATTGTATTGACCAAGAATACAAAATGAAATTTCTCACCTCACTCTTTGTGCTACTTGCTTCCAGAGAAGGAGAAATAGCTTTCAGGACTGAAGTAAATCTCTTAAGCACACCTGCACTACTGATTTTGTCCCTTCTGCCAAATAATCATTTTGTATTGCTTAAAAAAAAAAAATCCAGGGAAAAAAGTTAAAGCTTTTTGTTCTGGAGGACTCAAGTATTTATATTGTAGTGTGACTCTTAGTGGGTATGACAAGATGAAAAATACTGGAATTTACACTGTCAGGCAAGAGAGAGTGGCCTTTCCTCATAAGCAGAGTAGGTGTGCTGGCAGTGTAATCCCACTCAGTCGCACCTGTGCCCCATGCTTACTGTTCTGCCACAGTGACCGTCCTTTGCAACTTCTGTTCTTTTTTTTCTGAAATACTGGTACAAGGACCCAGGGGAGTGATTGTACTGCCGAGCTTTTTCTGCACAGCTGTCATCCTCATGATTCATGTTGTGAGCCCAATCTCCAGGGCCTTGGTGGTTTGAAGTCCTAGAACAGTTATGATCCTTTGATTGGAATCTTGAAAAGACAAACACAAATAATAAGACAATTGCATAATCTCTTGCCTGCTTCTAAAGAATTCATAGCCCTTTCTGTTTATATCCTTCATTTTTATCTACTTATAACAGAGATGAAGGAATTACAGGGCAGCTTTAAAGCAAGAAATGAGAGGAAATGAATGTCAAAAAACAAATTTTCTCCCAAATTAAAAATCTGAAGGGTTTTGGATGTGCATTTCAGCCTGTTGAGATGAAAATTCTCAATGTGCTGTAATGTTTAATTTATTATCTTACAGTAGTGTTATCCAGCATGACAAATTCATCTGTTTATTGCCTTGGTGCCTTAATTTCTATAGTGGTTTAGCTCTCACTTTTAGCTATCAGAAAGTCTCATAACCAGTGTCCACACTGGGGATTCCTGTTCATTTATGGCGGAGTTCCAGTAAACTCTCTTTTTCTGGAGTGGGAGCCGCAGGAGGAGGGACAGAGTGCCTCAGCCACAGTGCTAACTGCAAGACTTAGCAACTTCCTTTCAGTTTGTAGTTTTTTTAGATTGCTCCTTCTGAGACTTTCATCCATTAGCAGGACTAAGGTCATTTAAAGAGAAATTTGGAATAGATTAGTGCCTCATTAATTTTTTGGATTTCTGGAATCAGATAGTCCTGGAAAAAAATTCCCCAAATTTATTTTGACAACCAAGGGCATTTTAAAATATCCTCAGTTATCACCTATCATTGTCATCTTTCCTTTTACTTAAAAGTTCTTAAAAGAAAATACATTTTCTTAAAAGAAAATACATTTTAACTCTAGTAAAGCAGGAGAACTTTAATCTCACTCTAATCTCAGACTATGAGGTCTTTAGAAATAGAACGAGTCCTCCTTTATAAGGAGCTCAATACATACCATCAGTCTTAGTCCATTTTGGTATTGCTAATAAAAACACCTGACACTGGGTGAACTTAAGAGAACAGGGGGTTGAGTCACAGTTCTGGTAGCTGGGAAGTCCAAAGGCATCGCAGAATGACAGAAGGTGACATTTTAGCAGAGCAGAGTGTGGTCTAGATCCTTGTCTCTTCTCTCTGCTGTTCTGGTCTTATTCTCTTCTGCTTATGGACCCCACCAGAACTTAGTCATGGAGGCCCCGCCCTAATGATAAATAGTGAACTCATTATTTCTAATGATCTGATATTCTAAAATTAGATTTCTCCTGATTTCCTGAAGTTAGAATGTCTTTTCTTAAAAAAAAAAAAAAACGTCTTTTCTAAACCTTTCATGGTCAACAAAAGGAAAGAATGACAATGGAAAGTGATGACTAAGAATATATTAAATATTTAAAAATGTGTTTATTGTCAGGATTATCACACCCAGAGGCCCCACTGTGGGATACCATAAAGGAATTAAGTTTTCACTTAACATCTGTCTAGTCAATACACTCAAGTGCCAATACATGAATTTCTTGGAGACATCCAGTCACTGCACACTAAGACCAAATTCCAAACATGAGATTTTGGGGCATAGACCATTATCCAAACATAACATCATCTCCTCCCCTCCCCAAATTTTATCATAGGCTGTTTTATAAGTTTATTTCACCTAGAGTTTGGGAACCATGGGCTAAGAGATCCCTAGGATTCTTTTCAGAGTGCTCCTGCCATGACTTGTGAGTGCACAGGATTCTTAGCACCCCATGAATAATAGTCATTCAGCTTTAGGTCTTGGCACAGCTTGTTTATGGCAGGAGTTATGCCATATTTCTAAATTTGTTATAATTTCTATCATATTCAAATTGATTTTGATAGCAAAAGAGTTAAAGAGTTTCTTTTTTTTAAAAAAAGAGGTTTTTGCTGTAGAGTACGTGTGTTTGCCAGAAAGACAGAGACAGAAAGCGAGAAATTCTGCTCTCCCCCACCCCCCCACCGAGGGGATGGCCACACTGCAGTGCTTTCTCCTCTGTTCTCCTCTGGGATTTTGGGCATGTACACACACGTGCCCAGTACAAGATTTAAGCCGCCAGATCCAGAACTCAAACCATGGTCAACTACCTGGGAGTCCAGCAGCATAACCATTAAAGAATCTGGTCATCCTGCAGAAGAGAGTATTTTTTGGTGTGTCATTATCACATTTCTACTGAGCTTTTAATATGTCCAAAGCACTATGCTAAGTATTTTTTATTTTTTTTTGAGAGAGGTTTTGCTGTAGGGTGCATGCGCTGGCCAGAGAGGCAGAGAGAGACGGAGAGAAAGCAAGAAATCACTCGCCAGGGGGAATGGCCATGCTGCAATCCCTTCTCCTCCATTCTCCTCTCAAGATCTAGGGCATGCACACACATATGCCAGCGTGAGTTTAAGTCACCAGGTCTGGGACTCGAACCACGGTTGCCTACATGGGAGTTCAGTGACATAGCCATTACACTAACTGCTGGTTCCCTAAGTTCTTGTGAATACAAAGATAGGAGAGAACTGGTCTTTGTCAATATTAATGTTGCGACAAATGTTTAGTAAGCATCCACTCAATTCTACAACTACTATTACTTTCTTTACCTTGTATAGTCCTTATAACTTCATGCCTGGTAGATTAAATAACTTGTCACTGGGCAGAGAGTTAGCACTAAGATTTTCTTAACTACAGATTTCTTTATCTCTTTATGCTATTTCAGCTAGAGTGATAGGCTTATGTAAAAAAGAGGTGAAAGAAAAAGTTGGAAGGATTCAACTGGTCATTGTTATGAGGAGCTCTTCATTATGGTGGTTCATTCAAGTTTTTAAATAGAGGTATTAAGTAATGAACACTAGCCCTATAAGATGATAATTGGCAGGAGAGAAAGAGAAGAATGAGAGAGAAATTACAGTGTGTGATTTTAGTAAGATTTACATTTATTTTTATTTATCCAACAAATACTGAGTATTTATGCTCACTACTCTATTAATCACTCACAATATAGCAGGGCAAGGAAGACAAAATCCCTATCCTTGTGGAGCTTATATTTTAGTGGTTGGAATCAGCTATTAGCAAATATACATATTAATTTTTTAATATTTCAAATGTAATAACTTCCATTAAGAAAATATATCAGAGTAAAGATGTAGAGGATTACTGAAGGAGATTGCTTCAGGAGGGTAAAGGAAGGCCTAGCTCTAGAGTTGACATTTAAGCAGAGATTTGAACTGTGTGAAAAAAAAAGTCATATTTAGATATCTTGGGGAGGAGTGATCCAGATAGCGGGAAGAGGAAATGCAAAGGCCTTGTTGTGGAATCAAGGATCCACAGACAGAACAGAGGGGTGGAAACAGGAGGAAGAGTGAAGGGATGAGGCTGAGAGGCAGGACCAGATCATGACAGTCTGATAACATTATGTTAAAGAGTAGAGTTTATTCCATATGATAAGACATTGAATCTTTTTAGGAAGGAAAGAACATGTGAACTTATTCACATTTTAAAAAGATGACCGTGGTTATATGTGGATAGTAGACTGCTGGGAGTTTAGTCAGAAAGTTCCTATACAAGGAGTCTGGGTAAGAGAAGAGTGGCATGAACTCATGTGACAGTGGTGCAGCTAAGAAGATGTAAGTGAACTTAAAAAACATTTCAGAGAATATGTTGATTCAAGGAGGATGTACGGGAAAGAGAACTGAAGAGCACTATTAGATTTTAGTCCTGAGTAGTTGGGTAGATGTAACATACCATATGTATTAGTCTGTCAGAAAGATCACGACATATTTTTTTCTATTTGTCTATGCAAAATTGCATTATGGCTTTTCCAACAACTCAATACTTAGTTGGGGAAGTCTTGGAGGATTATAGCTTTTGGGGAGAAAATCAGAAGTTTTGTCTTACATAGACTAAATTTGAGATTCATGTTAGGCATCCAAAGGGAGACCCCTGGGGTATAAGCAATATTTGATGAGATAATGGCTAAGAATTTTCCAAATCTGATGAAAAGCATTACATTTTTGAGAACCTCCACAAACCTAAAATACACAATCCCTTCAACAGAGAAATTAATAGAACTGACAGCTGACTTCTCAATAGAAACAGTGAAAGACAGAAGACAATGAAAGGACATCTTTGAAACTAAAAGAAAGTAGTTGGCAAACTAAAATTCTATTATCAACAGAAAATATTTTTCAAAGACAAAGACAAATAAAGATGTCTTGACACAGATGAAATGGAAATAATGTATTTACATCAGGCTCATATGGAAGTATAGAGATATAGGAAAGGCTTGTATATTCCAGTGACACATCTTTAAGTTTCTTGAACATGTTGTAAAGAAATATTTCCTCCCTCCAAAGAGTCTGTAAGTCATGTCCTATTGCTTGTGCCTGATGTTTTTCTCACTTCTCTTTGTTAAGTTAACCTTATCATTTACAGAGAAGCATAAATGCCAAGCCCCAGCCTTCTCTGATATTCTACCTGATTTGGAGTTACATCAAGTCCTTCTGTTAAGGGTGTCATAGATAGATACTCAAATATTAATTATTAGAGTTTCCTACAACATTAGGTAAGGGAGTTATTATCATAACATGCAAATATGTGGGATCTTCAAAAAGTTTGTGGAAAATGCTTACTATGAAAAACTATACATGAGTTCTGAATTTTTTTTGCAGCAAAATAAACTCATACTTTAATCTCATTTTTCCTTTGAACTTTTTTTATATTTGTATTTATTTATTTTTATTAAATTTATTTCTTTTTGTATATACATTCAATCGCATTGTTTAGCTTAAAATGTGAACATTTCAATATGTGAACATTTCTCCCCAGTCCCGTTGATCAAAATATCTTCAACCGATAACACCACACTTCCCCATCTCGTCAATGCTCTACCTCTTATCCCTTCTCCAAATGACCTTCGTTAGGCCCCCCTCCTCCACACACACCTCATCTGACATTCACACTCATCTCTTGTGTTTGTACAACCGTTAGTCAATCATTTTCAGTCATAGAGTGCAGACATTCGGTATATGTTAAGTGGGGACATACAATGTCTCTCCTTCATAGCCTGGCTTGCCTCACTCAGCAGTAAATCTTCCATATTTTTCCACTTTCTGTCAAAAGTCAGGGTTTTGTTGGTTTTTATGGCTGAGTAGTATTCCATAGAGTATATGTGCCACAG
>NW_006203410.1:354390-363525 GCF_000334495.1 Tupaia belangeri chinensis | reverse complement strand
TTCCTTTTCCCACTAGATTGACTGGTACCCCTTGTCAAAGATCAGTTGACTGTATGTTTGGGCATTTATTTCTGGGGACTCTATTCTGTTCCATTGGTCCACATGTCTGTTCCTGTGCCAGTACCATGCTGTTTTGATTACTACAGCTTTGTAGTATATTTTTGGATTGTGGAGTAAGATGCTGTCCACTCCCTTCTTCTTCTGTAGAATTGCTTTGGCAATACGGGGTCTTTTATGATCCCAGAGGAATTTTATGATTGTCTTTTCTAGGTCTGTGAAGAATGTGTCTGGTACTTTTATTGACATTGCATTTAAATATGTAGATTAATTTGGGTAGAATTGCCATTTTGATTATATTAATTCTTCCAATCCATGAACATGGGATGTCCTTCCATTTTTTTGTGTCATTTCCAATTTCTTTTTTTAGCTTCTCATAGTTTTCCTTGTTGAGGTGTTTAACTTCTTTGGTTCCTTTGAACTTTTTGAAATACCCTTATATTTATGAACTGACAACTTGTAAAACTAATTCCCACTTAAACTTTTTGCCTTAACACCAGCATCTATCCTATTAGTATCTTTTTTTTTCTTTATTCATCATAACCAAGAGAATGCATGTGCATGTAAGAGGAAAATAGAGAAAATTAGCACAGGGTCTTTTCATGCTCTGATACCTTCTTCCAGTCCTGTATCCATTAGATCCTTGGGCTCTTGTATATGTGTCTAGTATGTTTCATGATGACTGGGCCAGGGATTCAGATAACAGTTGCCATGTAGGATGCAGCTTCTCCTGAGCAGTACCTTATCACCAGCCCCATGCTTTCAGTATCTTGTATCCAGTAATCTCTAGCTCATAGTCGGATGTTTGCCACAGTGTAGTGCAAATTGGTTCCAAAGTAAAATTGCATGTATTTGCAGCTACACATTGTATCTTGAATTTAAGGATAGTGATGTTGAGAACCATATGGAAATGATTAATAAAGATCTGGCAAAGCTGTTTTTGTTCATATTTGAAGAAGAAAAAATAGGCAAGGATCTTCAATAGGTAGCAATTTGGAAATAAAAGAATTACCAAGAGGTTTTTGAGAACATTGACAATTAAAAAATATTCTCTTCATTATAGTCCTGTAAAATTTCAAAGCAACAGTAAGTATGTACAATTATATAGTACTTCAAGGGAAATGCTATCTAACCTCCAATTATTAATTGCTTCATGTTTTTGTTTTAAGGATGATGCTCTTAAATATAAGATGAAATAAACTTCTTTTTAAATCATTTTCCAAGATATAGTGCTCAACCTATCAACTTATTTAATGTTATGTAATAAATCATACAAACATTTAATAGTTTAAACCTATGGTATCATTTATTATTTTTAACTGTTTCTGTCAACCAAGAATTCAGGAAGAATTTGACGAGGTCCTTCTTGGTCATGAGAGTAGGCTAACTTAACACACAGAAGTGAGAAAAGCATCAGGCAGAGGAAATAGGATGTGTCCTAAACATTCTTTATAAGGAGGAACTATTTCCTTATCACACGTTTGAGGAGCTCCAAGATGTATCATTGAAATGTATTATTTCTTTCTACATCTCCATGCTTCCATTTGGATCTGCTATAGCTCTCTCTTGGAGTCTCACATGCAGTTGCAATCCTATATTGATTGAAGCAGAAGTTATCCATAGGTGTGACTAGGCTGAAATGGCTCACTGCTATGGGTGGTAATTGGCCTGGGGGTCTCTCTGTCTTTTCATGGGGTTACTTCGGTGTGGTTCTGGCCCTACCCAGAATAATTGATTCAAGAGACCAAGGTTGAAGTTGCAATAGTTTTATGACCCAGCACCAGAAGTCACATATTGTCACTTCCACCAACTATTAGTCATAGATGGCCAACCCTGTGTGACTGACTATGGGATATAGCTACATAAGGGCAAGAATATTAGGTGTCATGGGTCATTGTGGGCAGTCTCGTACATTGGCCACTATATATTGGGTTGTCAGAAAATCATTACACATTGATACTCAAATATTAATTAAAAACTACTTCATGACTTTTCCAATAACTTAATAAATTATCCTTTCTTTTTCTCAAATTACTGTGATAATTTTATTTTGTTTTAAGTGGGCCTTGATTTGATTTCAGTTTTATATGTAGATAGATTGGCCCTTTCAGGCCATTCTTTTGTTGGTATTCTTACTATGGTCATGATTAATATATATATATATATATGTATATATTCATATTCATATCTATAGTCATATAGATATTCATATTCATATCTATAGTCATATAGATATTCATATATATAGGTGTTGGAATTATTTTGTCACTTCCCCCTTCAGGACACTGTTTTGCAGAGTTTGATGTACCATCACCAACTGGCACACTACTTGGCACATAATAGGTGCTTAGTAAAAATGTATTAAATGAGTGAATGAATGAATATAGTAGATGTTACTTATTCTTGGACAGAGAAACTATAAACTTAGATTAAATGGATTCATTTTTTGTTTCATTTTTTTCTCTCTGGGTATATTCTTACCTTGCTATTGTAGAAAGCTTATATATTGCATGTTCTATATTAACGTAGGGGCCAGAAGTTGGTATAGTGGTTAAGGAGTTGTACTTCTACGTGGTTGAATGCGGTTTGAGTCCTGGACCTGCCGGCTTGAAAATCATGATGGGTGTGTGTGATTTTCTCACTGACAAGTGCATGTGCCTTTTGGCAAAACCTTTAAAAAAGGGATTAATGTAACCTTTGCTATTGTGGAAGGAGAAAAGTGCAAGTAAATATATATTATTGGATTGATAAAGATTTAACTTCTTCCTAGGGAAAAAGTGGCTCAGCTGAATTCTATAATTGACCAGTTGACTTTACTCAAAAATATTGATGATTATTCACAGCTTGGGGTAAATAAGGAAGGTAAAAGTATATCTTTAAATCAAAATATATGTTTCTGTTCATTGATGTTAAGGATATATTGGTAAGTAAGAATTAGTCTTATTAAACAGATTTTTTTTTGGAGAGGTTTTTGCTATAGGGTGTATGCACTTGCCAGAAAGAGAGAGAGACAGAGAGACAGAAAGCGAGAAATCACCCCCCAGGGGGGAGGGCCACACTGCAATTCCTTCTCCTCCATTTTCCTCTCTGGATCTTGGCACGCACACATGCCCGGCGTGAGTTTAAGCCACTGAGTCCGGGACTCGAACCGTGGCTGACTACATGGGAGTCCAATGACAAGGTTATTACGCCAACTGCTGGCCCCTTATTAAACAGATTTAAAACAGTTACTTAAGTAATTATTTTGTAGGTTTGCCATTTATAGTGCTCTAGAATTTGTTGTATTATGACTTGTTTTGTCTACTAAAACCTGTTTTAAATGTTTTTTAATTTAAAAATTGATGAGACTTGGATGGATGACAGAATGCCAGGAAGGACCAAATTCCTTCAGCTGCCTGCATTATTATTTTGAGATGCTGTTATTGAAATGATTTGGCTAATTACCGAATAAAACCTATCAAGAGGATTTTAGCCCTACTAATCTTTTTTTCCTGATCTCTTTTTTCTTCTTGTTTTTCTTCTGGCAGTTGTTTTTTGAGTGTTAGTCAGTGTGTAAGTTCCTTTTTGATTCTCAGATCTGAGGGTATACCTAGGTGAACCGAGAACAACAGGTTGGGTAGGATTCTGCAAGGTATCATCTAATGGTTCTAGCTCCATTTTGATGTGATTATCCTGGCTTTACCCTTTTCCACATCTTCTAAAAGCAGTCTTAGGCCTCTCTTCTCAACATCCTGTCTAGAGGGAGAAAAACTTGTTTTCTGAAGGTCCCACAAGATCGAAGATTTGTTCCAACAACCCCCATGAAAGCAGCTCTTTGTGGGTCTTTACTTGCTATGTTTGTATTTCTTTTGTTTTTTTTTGGGGGGGGGAGAGATTTTCACTATAAGGCGTGTGCACTCGCCAGACAGACAGAGAGAGACAGAGAGACAGAAAGTGAGAAATCACCCCCCCAGGGGGGATGGTCACACCGCAGTCCCTTCTCCTCCATTTTCCTCTTGGGATCTTGGGCACGCATGCACACGCGCCCAGTGTGAGTTTTAAGCCACTGAGTCCGGGACACGAACCGTGGTCGACTGCGTGGGAGTCCAGTGACATAGCCAATATGCTAATTGCTGGTCCCTGGATTGTTGTATTTCTAACCCATCACTACTGATAGGGATGGGATTATCCTGGGATCAGTCAGGCCCACCCATGGAGCTGGGGTGTGATCAACTTCTGAGAGGATTCAGTGGAGGAGAGGTGAATGCTTGAACAGAATCAGAGCTTTATTAAGATGCTAGGAGTATGTGCTGGGTGGATGAACAAAGTAATGTCCCCCACACTCTGGTGTGTCCCTGGTACCTAGAACAATGTTTGGCACATACTTGACTGTCAATGCATATTCGTTAATTTTCTTTTTTATCTTCTTGTTTCATTTTTCAGATTATGTGATTACATTTACTTCTTGAGACATGGATGTTTATATGATAGATTGCTTATTTTTGTCTTTTTTTTAAGTTTATTTATTCCTTCTATGAGAGAGAGGGAGAGAGACAGACATTTCCAGCAGTGTCCTCATGCCATGATCCACCCCTAGCCCAGCCTGGATTGTGGGCTTTTGTGCCCAGCATGTACAGGAAGATCCTGGGCCATGAACCCAGGACTTTGCCATGCGTGTCCAGTATTATAGAGTTATGTTAATGCCACACCAACTCTGGTTCCATTGTCTTATTTTTTAAAATGAGTTGTTATTTTCTTTTAGTGATAAAAATGTCTTTTTGTTATGAATTACATTTGAACATACAAAAATTACATTTGACCATTTCAAGGATCACATTTCTTTTTATAGGAATTGGCATTTAAGTCATGGTTAATAGCAATGGCTCAAATTAGTATGAACAGATAAAAGTTCATGTCATTTTCTTTAGGTCCACCTTCCAAGTAGAGTTAACCTCCACCTGTTCCATTATAATAACCATGGTGCTTTAGACCTTTCCTGTGGCACTTGTTGCACTTCCGCTGAGTCAGGGTTCAATACGCGCATCTCTCTTGCCATCTTGAAAGCTCTGGTAGTTCAGTATATGTTGCTGGACTAGCCAACATGTCTTGCACTAACCAATCTGCCATCCAAGCTCATTTCTTAAAGATGCTATTGTTTGATTACAGTCCTCAGTAGCCTAAGCTGGGAAATCATCTAGGTTAGCTTCAATATTGTGTATCCTGGTGAATCAGTCTTTTGCTGTTGCATCTATTGATCTCCCCCCATCCTACTTTGCTGCCTGCTTTCATAGACACAGCGAGGACCTAAACACTTTCTGAAACTGTTCCCTGTCAAAAGTTACAAATTCAAAATCACTTTAAAAGTGATTTTAAAATATTTGGATAAGCTATGTTATTTTACAATTAATGGAATTTATTATAATGGTTTATAAATAAAACAACTTGGTAAGTGTATGTTTAGACAAATTTGTTGGCATATCCCAATCTAAGGGCTCACTTTCAGTAAAACTAGGAAAGCAAGTTGGAGCCATTATTTATAACTTGTGCAACAGTGGGAATATAAGCAGAAACATCACAGTATAGTGATGACATATGGTAGGGACCATAAAATCTCACATTACTTGTAGGCACTTGTTCAGTTAAAGAAGTGAATTTAGTGTGAGATTACTATAAATCCTGTAACTAATGTAGAAATGATGTTGCTTTGGTAAATGAATCTGTAAGAAGATATTCAGAAGCTTTCCCACTCATCTGTAGTAATACGGTTACATGTATATTTTATCTCTGGGTGTCATAAATTGTAATTAAATTCTTAACATTTCTTGTGCCATTGTTGGTTTGCTTAAAATCAATTTAACACCCTGATAATTGATCCCTTGACTGTTTTTCTTTTTTCTCCCCTGGTGCTTATCCTGTGGGCAGCTCAGCCGTAAAGGTTCTGGCTCCTCTGTTTCAGTACATCTAAAATGCGCTCTGTTTGTTTGGAAGGAAAGCTACTGATTTGAGTACAGAGTGCAGTCTTAGGTGTTTTCTCTCATGCTAGTAAGGCTGGTCATTTCAGAAATGGCTGGTGGATTAAAATACAACCTTGAGGCTTTGAAAAATTTTAATTGATGTAAATGAAAGTTAAAATTACTTTTTGGTTGCTTTAAATCTAATGGCCAAGAATTTTTTTTTTTGAGAGGTTTTTGCTAAAGGGTACATGCACTCACCAGACAGACAGAGACAGAGAGACAGAAAGTGAGAAATTACCCCCTGGGGGGATGGCCATGCCGCAATCCCTTCTCCTCCATTCTCCTCTTGGGATCTTGGGCACGCATGCACATGCACCTGGCCTGAGTTTTAAGCCACCTGGTCCGGGATGCGAATCGTGGTCAACTATGTGGGAGTTCAGCAACATAGCCATTATGCCAACTGCTGGTCCCATGTGTTGTACTATTGACATAAGATGTTAATGTTGAAAGTCTAAACAAAATGTGGGCTTTCCTTGTTTGAAAACATTCTTAAAACATCATTGCCACAAATCCTAGAGAATGAATTTCTCCTGGACAGGATCTATTGCACTGTGCACCTTGAAAGAGAGTTTTAAATGATTTTCATCACATAGTACAGTTCCTTGATGATCTTCCAGAGGTTGCAATCGATGGAACTGAAGACTCTCTAAAATAAGGTTAAAGAGTTTCTTTTTATTGTTGCAGGTCCAATTGACATTGACACCAGGGGAATGTATCCAAACATAATTGGCATGGTTATATGGTTTTACAGATGACTGTTCAATAACCCAGGAGGACTGGAACAAAGAAGGTAGAGGTGGATGGATTGATCTAGGTCAGAGACACAAAGGAGCAAGAGGTTGAGGTTATTTGTCCTAATAATATTTTAAGTGATAGATCATGGGTCAAAGCAAAGTAAAAGAGCTAGGAAGGATCCAGTGCATTGAGAGAAGACAGAGGTTCAGCTACTAAAAGACTTCTTTTACCATTTCATCATCAAAATCATTATCAAATAGCCAACTTTTGCTGATATTTTATTGTACTAACATGTGGTCTTACTGCATTGTTCAACATATTTGGTTCATAACATTTAAAGAAGAAATTTGTGTTTATCATGCGCAACTTACACCAACTCTATGCTATCCCCTCTCTGAATCTCCTCTCTCCCTTTAGCCTCAGCTCTTATCTGGACAGTTATCCCCTCGTCTTATCCCTTGTGACATCTCGGCTTCCTCACTTGCATCTCCACCAGACTCCTATAGGCATGATGAACTTCATACATTCTAAATGTTAAGAAGTTTCTTTTCACTTTGTCATTTTTAAAATATACTTTGGTCTCTACTTCTCTTTGAGACTTTCTCCTTGTCCAAACATCTTTTTCCACCCTGTGTTGCTTGTCAAAGCACAGCTTCGATGCTCCTCTGCAATGCCTCTCCTTACCTGGTTATCCCTACCCCCATCTTCCCTGGCTGAACGAATTAATCCAGGAACCCTGTAAAAATAGTAGCCTTTCTTCGCTTTGTATTATTTCTTTGTACCAGTGACCATTGTACAAGAGGTCTTCAAAAAATTATTAGAAATTGCATATTATGAAAAAACTATGCATGGCTTTCAGAAATTTTATACTAAAATAAACTCATACTTTCATTTTATTTTTTAACAATTTTTTGAAGTCCCTTCATATGTTTGTCTAGCTTTGCCTTCTCCCTTTCTTTTTCTCCTTATTTTTTTCTTCTTCTTCATTCATTCATTCATGATAGAGCAGGTGCATGCGTGTGTGTGACAGAGAGAGAGGCCCCCCCCCCCCCCCCCAGGACTTGGTCACACTGCAGTCCCCTGCTTCCAGTCTTCTAGCCTGCCAGGATCCTGGGAATACACTCAATTTCCTGATGCGTTTTCCAGTTGACCTGGCTAGGAACTTGAATGTGGCTTCCAAATATGTAGTCCATCTTGCTGTTACCGTGCCGTAGAGGCTGGGCCATTGTTTGAGTTCTTAATGGGGTGAATCCTTCTGAACCTTCTATCACTGGTACCTTGCATAATATTTGGACTCAAAATTTTACTAAGCGACTATTTTATGGACAGAGTAAAAATAGCTGAAACAGTGGTGAAAATACTCTTAATAGGACAATGGGTAAATCTGGTTATAAAATTTATCTGATTTTGCCTTTGGCATTTTAATCAGGGAATGCTGTCAGTTGTTATGCTGGCTGATGACCCTGCATAGATCTTGTAAAAATCTGAAAAGCAAGAGATAATTTGAGAGAGAATTGGCCCCTTGAGATATTAAAATCAATGGTTCTCATCTTTTACATTTAGAATTGCATTGTCAATGTCCAGGGTAAAAGGTAGGAGACTACCCACATCATTTGAAAAGACTGAAGAAAAAAATAGAATTATATGCTAATTTGAACACCACACTTCCTCCCCCCCAAGAAAAAATGTAATTGATATTGAAGTCTAACAACGAAGAATTTACTTGGAAGTAATTAGTGCTTACTGAGGGTACTACACAGAAGCCATTTGTTGTCATTTCTTTTTAATTCCTTATGATGGTGGTGGTGACAGGCTCATTGATCACCTGTTCTCGACTTTTCCCAGGAGGCATAGCTCTTCACCTGCTCCCAGTTCTGTGTGGTAGGATTTAGGAGGGGAAACAGAGAGAAAGAGAGAGAGCGAGAGCGAGAGCGAGCGAGCGAGAGAAAGGATCTCATGTTAGTAGTATTCAAGGAAAAAAAAAGCTGGAGGCATTTCGGGGTTTACTTGACTGGTGAAGATGGCTGAAGTAAGACATACATTGCTTACTCCAGAGTAATTAAACTTGTTTCCACAGTAGCAGTTTCTCTTTCATGCCAGCATTAGGCTTGCAGGTACATGTTCATTATTTCTGACTTTCTAATCATAGCAGTCCTCGTTGACTTCAGTAAACTGCCTGGTTATTAGATAATAACTCTGTTGTAGGGCTCACATCTGAAGTTATAATGAAGCTGAAGTGTGTACTGAGCATGGCCATGTCTTTTTGTCAAGCCTTCCCGTTTTCCCTCAGTGTATGTATTCATAGAGCACAGAGTGGTGCTCTATGCTGATGTTGGGATTTGCATTTTGC